>NC_057801.1:441421853-441647166 GCF_018294505.1 Triticum aestivum | reverse complement strand
GCCTCCTTTTATACTCTCAAGGGGTCACCGACAGGTGGCAACGTAGACTAGAAGGGTAAAAATGGAAAAGGATGCGGTAGGTGCAGCTACCGCTACTGTAGACACAGTGCACCCTACCTAACTCTGACGGCAGGGGACAAGGTCATTGAATGCACGTCTGAGTTGCCTAAACAGTGCAAAAAGTGACCGTTAGGAGCGCCACCGTTTGCCACGATGGCCTTCTCTTCATCTCCGCTTGCCTGGCTACACAGGCTCCCGCCACGCGTCCCTGAGAAAGCCTCATGGCGACACGCGGGTGCGTGCGCTGGAGCGCGGGTACAGAGTGGCAGCGGGCCCCCGGCAAGCACCTTGTCGGGGTCGTCGTCTTGTCGCGTCTGAAAGCTTGTCACTCGTCGGACCTTGCCGGGACGCGCGGTGCATCGCGGCAAGTTTCTTGAAGTGCCGTGGTTGGCCTTCCCGGCAAGCTCCTCTTGCCGGGGCCTTGTCTCTTCCCGGCAAGCTCCTCTTACCGGGGTCTTGTCCCTTCATCTTAAATACTTTGTTCTTGAATGGTTCCAAAGGAACCCACGGAGGACCCTGGCGGTCGTCCGGCAAGCCTTGCCGCGGGGCACTGCAACTGCCGTGCACAAGTTCGGGATACTAGGGTACCCCTACTCTAGTACACCGACACTCTCGCCATCATTATTCATTCCTCGGTTCCTTGGTCAACCTGAGTGCCGACAAGTGCATCGTGATGTGTGAAATCTATACTCCTAGCAACTCCGTTGCTTGGTAGTTAAAGGACAATAATTACATCCTTATCATGTTGGTTATTAAATCACCATCCTAAGGTTGATCATGCTACCTAGTCCATATCCCTGGTGCACTCTTCGATCAATGAGTTAGGATAGTGCCAATCCTTGCTTATTTGATCATATCGTCTTGCCCTCAAAAGCAAGATTGTTATCGAGCTTAGTAACATATCGGTGGTTCGTGATTTCCGAATATCTTCTCGGAAGTATCACCAGGTCATCACCTGACTGTTATGTTGAGCTCGTGATCAAGTTGGTTTCATATAAACCACCCCTTCTCCAAGAATCTGTGTTGCATACCCCTGAGCTATTTGGTCAAGCTAAACAACAACTTGGAGAGTTGGAAGATAAAAGCTTGTCTGACTTAGTTCATTTTAAGGGATATCTTCGTGTGTGTGTGTATGTTGAAGAAAGATGATATCTTCATCGGTTGGCCCCTGTGATCAGTTGTTGGATATATTATCCTAAACAATCTTTGATTTGAGCATGGGCTAACAAGTCAAATCAGAACCAACGATATTCGTAATGTTGTCTTACTCGTGGTTGATTCCTCGAGCATACACCATTATACTCTTTGGGTCTGACCAATGATATCACCTTGTTCACATGATGGTGGAAGTCCAGTGATATGGAAATTTCGATGAGTTGCTGTTGAGCCCATCAGCAGCATCTTGTCTCCTCCATGATTCATGTTGAACATCAAGTTAGTGTTGGAAACTTTTGTAGCATTATCTTCATGTCCCGTTTATGAAATACATATTTGGTGTAAGAAGTGACTCTCTCCAAGTTCACGTGCATTAGGTGCAAGTTGCCGCCGTGAATTTGGGAAAGTTAGTTTTGTTCCCTCTGGGATCATCCCAAGTCAGTCATGCATGTGCGAAGTATTCTATGGTCTGATAGACTGATCATCTTCATTCCTTACGTATCCCTAGCACACCAAGCCACTGATTGATTTGTTCAAGGAGAAGAAGTTCTTCTTAAGAGCTAGACTTATGTAAGGATTTCGATACCCTCGATGATGGTTCCCCACCTGAACTCGGTAGTGTTTTATTATAAGACTACTACTTGGTCATGCTTGCCTGAGGCAGCGTGTTCACATGTTTGTAGCAGAACTGGCTCATGATTTGGAGCGTGCTATCGTAGTTCATCCCCGAGAATCTCACAACGTCATCTCGTTGATTTGTGTTGCAAATTTTCATTTTTCTTTCTAGACTCGATGAGTCTAGATTATTCTGACACCAACCAGATCTGAATCTCGGGCAGATATGATGGTTGGAACATGTTCCAAGTATTATAATATTGGTCTCTCTGTAACCCGGTAACGTGGATGTCATGGCCAACACACCTAGCCATAAGGCCTATTATTGTAGTATCTTGGTTGAAGAAGTTGACCACCTCCCCATAAGGATTTCGCAAGATTTACTCCCGTAGCTATTCCTTATGGATTCTTGAGCTTCCGAAGTCCAACCTGTTACTTGATGTTCTAGATACCAAACCATATCAATAAATGGGTTACGCTAGCACATCAAGCAGAACATTAGAAGCGGAGTGCTAAATGTCTCTCGGTCGATCATCTAGATTTCGTCCCCTTGGCCTTGCTAAGGTGAAATCCGAGAAGGTGTTATCTTCCTTTCCATCTGCATCGTCCATCACCATCCATCATGGTAGTATGTTGTGTTACTAGGATCCTTGACACGGATATTGGTAAAACCTTGATTCATATTGAAATGCTCAAGTTCTTGAGAGCATGCACAAGCACTAGGTGTTATCACCGGCACTAACTGGGATTGCTCTCAGTTCCCTCGGTTATGCTATAACTTTTCAAACAGTGGACCCACTCTCTACTGTTGAGTTTCCCTCCAATTTACTAGAATCATTCCCAGTATTTTGCATTTTGTCCCCAACTTGCACCGTCATTGTGCCAGTCTACCATGGGTCCCATCCATCTCCGATGATTAGCAAAATCATCCATGACATTGTCTTCAACAAGGTAATCCACATCATCCATACTCGTCCGGGTATGTCACTCATCCGGACTCCTTCAACTGAACGATTATGATTTGCCTTAAGTTGGTATAAAGAGCTTCAATGATCCTTTAATCAAAGGTAATTCGTTTTGCCACTTAAGGAATGATTCAACGAGCCACCTCCTCTGAGATGTCTCATTATGGTATCATGGCAACTCAACTCCTCGCTATGTTGACAACCATTCACCACCCTCTTAGGTGTGGAATTGTTGTCTACCTAGTGAACCCTCGTCATATGTTCCACTCCATTCCTTTAGATGTGTGCTTCGTGTCACAGCTCGAGAGGTGTCTTTATGACTCACCCCGTGAGCTGATCCTAAGTTGTTTGATCTTCGAGAAGATCGATCCTTCTAGAGTTTTCCCTTTCTACTCGTTGTCATGTTGGATGTAGTTCTCAAAGCAAGACGTTGAGATCAAGGTGATGCAATGAATCAACATCCTCGAGAAAGACATCTGGATCGTGAAGATCGTGTTAGCTTGTATCCCTCTGCCTTCTTACCTTACGTCTTGAATCTCGGGACGAGATTCTTGTTTAGTGGGGTGAGTTGTCACATCCCTAGTTCTATTAATGCCTAGTGCTAGCATCTGGTGTTGCATCATGTTTAAATTTCAGTTAAACCTGAAATGGGGATTGCCTAAACCCTAGCATCAAAGGAATTCACTAGGTTCAACTAAAATATTTTCAGTGAATCCAAATGGCTTTCAAAAATGTCCATCATTTCTGGAAAATGCTAGAAACATTAACCAGAGGTGTTGCACCTTTTTCCATGTCATATTTGGGCTCTGGATTAAATCATATGCTATTTGCAATTGGGCATTTAAATGCTATATAATATTTTAAATGCTCAATTAATTCTGAACTTAAGTGAGGGTTGTTGGGAATATTCCAAACAGAGCCCACAATTATTTTCAGGATTTTTGAAAACGTTTTTGTATTTTAAATAAAGCCCAGAAGTTACAGAAAAATAGAAAACAGAAAACAATTTAGAAAAGAGAGAGAGAGAGAACGCCTACCTGGGCCACTTACCTGGCCGGCCCAGTTGGCAGCCCACCTGTGCGGCCCAGCCCACCTAGCCCCTCCCCTATCGTCTTCCTCCCTGCCAGGAGGACGAGCGCGTGGCCGACGCACGCCGGCGCATGCCTAGCCACCTCCTGCTTGCCGCTTCGCCCTGGCCTCTTCGGGTGACGCCATGCAGCCCCCTCGCTCCTCTCCCTCACTCTATGTTCTCTCCCTCCCCCTCTAGTCCCTTCCTCGAGCGCCATCGAACGCCACCGCCGCCGCCGTTCGCCATAGCCGCAGCCGCAACCAACCCCGAGCCTCTCCGACATGTCCACGAGCATCGCCACGCCTCCCTTGTCCTCTCCGTCTAGCCACGCCTTGCCGAAGGCCCTGCGTCGACGCCATCTTCATCATCTTCATCACCGACCACCGGAGATCCCTCTCGCCGCCCTGCTCGCTCCGGTGCTTCCCCGAGCACGCCGAGGCCACCTCTGCACTCGCCGTAAGCTCCTCTACTGATCCCCTCTACTCACATGTCCATTAGCTCATCGTAGCCCTCGTTTCCGTCGAGACCGAAACCTCACCAGCGCCGGACTTGTCGCCGTCGTCATTTGGGTTCGCCTCCGTCCAAACCGAGCGCGTCACTGCACTCAGTGCACTCCCAGGAGCCCGTAGCGCCCACCAGCTCCTCCTCCCATGCACTGTGGCACCGAACCTGTCGTTGCCCGAACTCCGGTCACCGCCTTGGAGCTCGCCGCCATCGGCTCAGGCCACCCCAGCTCCTCCTGTTCGCTCCATTAGATGCGCCGCATTGCCAGCTAGCCGTAACCACAAACCACGAGTAAAACGGTTTCCTGTAGAGCATTCCCTAGCCGCCCCGTCATCTCTGTCATCGTCGGCGATGATCCGTGGACCAGGTCCGGCGGGTTTGACCCCGTTTAACCGGGGTTTGACTTCCCCTGACCCACTGACGTGTGGGCCAGGCCCCTGCTTAATTAAGCGATAGATTAATTAGCGTTAATTAACTTAGTTAGTTAGGTTAGCCTCTGACATGTGGGCCCAGGCCTTAACTAAACTAGATTAGGTTTAGTTTAATTTTAATTATCCCTGTTGGTTAACTGTGCACCGACATGTGGAACCCACACGTCAGGTTTGACCTGGACGGCACCTGTTGACCTACTGAGGTCAGCATGACCTAATGTTGACGCAGTAAACATTTTCTGAAATTAAAATAAATCAGAAATGATTTATAAATTTCAGGAAATGACCTAAACTTCTAAAATTCATAGAAATTCAACCGTAACTCCAAATTAAATAATTTATATATGAAAAATGATCAGAAAAATCCAATCTATCCATCTGTACCATTTTCATGCATGTTTGAACAACTTAAATCTGCTGTATACAACAATTTTAATAAATGGCATTTGAAATGCCTTGTGTGGAGTTTGAATTTGAACCTAGGGTTCAAACCAACTTCATTTAACCTGCTGCTAGTTGCATTAGTTCAAACCACAGCATATTGCCATGTCATGATCATGCATCATATTGTGCATTGCATTGATTGTGCTTCTTCTTTGTTTGTCGGTGCTTGTCCCCTCTCAGTAAGACATGTACCGACGATGTGATCGATGACACCAATGAAGAAATATACTATCTTCAGAAGTGCCAGGCAAGCAAAACCCCATTGTTCATTCCGATACAATCCTACTCTCTCGCTCCTGCTCTCTTTTACTGCATTAGGACAACAACGAATCATCTATTACTTGTTGCGGTAGATGAACCCCTTTATCCTCTGCATGACCTGTCATTGCCACAGTAAATATATGAAACCCACTAGCATGAGTAGGAGTTGTTTGAGCCCTGTTGTGCCTACTCATTCATGCTTGTTTGTCATGCCTGCTACTGCTTAGAGTTGAGTCAGGTCTGATTCATCGGGGTGAATCAGAGGTGTGTGAACATGTCCTACTGTGTGTGAGCTAAGTGTGTGAACACGATTTGGTAAAGGTAGCGGTGAGAGGCCATGTAGGAGTACATGGTGGGTTGTCTCATTGAAGCCGTCCTCAGGAACTGAGTTCTGTGTTTGTGATCCATGAAATAGCTACTACCACGCATTGGGCCCGAAACCAATGGACCCTCTCAGCTTCTTAACCACCCTTGTCCTCTGTCCAGGAGTTGCAAGTAGTTTTTGGTGTTTGTAGTATGCTGGTGGCCGTGGGCAGTGCTGACCGGAGGGGTGGGCTGTGATGCGGTAGGCACTTGGCACGGTGTACCGGGCGCCCGTTTGGTTTCTCGGGTACCCTGCACACATCGTTCGGGGCCGTATGTGGAAACCTCGGTCGGACTCCCTACGGATGGAACCTGAATAGGCGATAAACCTGGACTAGAGACTTGAGTGTTTAGGTAGGTCGTGGCCGACACCCTCACTGGGCTTCTGCTTGAAGGTTGCCGAGTTCATGTCGTGTAAATGGCGGTAAGTGGTGAGAGCGTGTGTGAAGAAGTACACCCCTGCAGGGTTAACATCATCTATTCGAATAGCCGTGTCCGCGGTAAAGGACTTCTGGGTTGCCTGTACAGTTCATAGACAAGTAAAAGTGGATACTCTAAAATACGCAAGATAAGCGTGAGTGCTATGGATGGCATTCTCGTAGGGAGACGGGAGCGGATCCATAGTGGTGTATTGGTTGGTGAATATGTGGACTCGTGTGCGCCACCTCAAAAGAGTTACTTGCAGTCGTAGTTCAGGATAGCCACCGAGTCAAAGCTAGCTTGTTGTAGTTAAACCCCACCATCCCCTTTGTTGATAATGATGCATATGTAGATAGTTCTGATGTAAGTCTTGCTGGGTACATTTGTACTCACGTTTGCCTTTTTTATGTCTTGCAGAGAGACCTTAGTCTTGCTAGTAGTTCCGCGTGGACTTCGACGTTTAACTTGTTACCTCAGCTATGATCTTGTGCCCTCGACGGGATCTGGTAGATAGTCAGGCTTCTCAGCCTTTTTCATTTGTAGATGTCTGTACTCAGACATGTTAAGCTTCCGCTTGTGCTTTGACTTGTATGCTCTGAATGTTGGGTTGTGAGACCCATGTTTGTAATATCTCGCTCCTCGGAGCCTAATGAATAAATACTTGAGTTGTAGAGTCATGTTGTGATGCCATGTTGTATTTGCACATATCGAGCATATTGTGTGTATGTTATTGAAATGCTTGGTATGTGTGGGATCTGACTATCTAGTTGTTTATCCTTAGTAGCCTCTCTTACCGGGAAATGTGTCCTAGTGCTTCCACTGAGCCATGGTAGCTTGCTACTGCTCCGGAACACTTAGGCTGGCCGGCATGTGTCCTTCTTCGTTCATGTGTATGTCCCTTTGGGGAAATGTCATGCGATGAATACCGGAGTCCTATTAGCCCGCTACAGCCCGGTTCACCGGAGTCCTGCTAGCCCAGTGCTACAGCCTGGATTCACTCGCTAATGACCGACACGTTCGATCCTCGGTCATGGATGCCTGTCCCTGGAAGTTTGTGCCACTTTGGGTTTACGACTAGCCATGTCAGCCCGGGCTCCTTATCATATGCATGCTAGTGACACTATCATATACGTGTGCCAAAAGGCGCAAACGGTCCCGGGCAAAGGTAAGGCGACACCCGTGGGAATACCGTGCGTGAGGCCGCAAAGTGATATGAGGTGTTACATGCTAGATCGATGTGGCATTGAGTCGGGGTCCTGACAGTCCATCACATCATTCTCCTAATGATATGATCGCGTTATCAAATGACAACTCATGTCCATGGTTAGGAAACCTTAACCATCTTTGATCAACGAGTTAGTCAGGTAGAGGCTCACTAGGGACGTAGTATTTTGTCTATGTATTCACACATGTATCAAGGTTTCCGATCAATACAATTCTAGCATGAATAATAAACATTTATCATGATATAAGGAAATATAAAATAAAAACTTTATTATTGCGTCTAGGGAATATTTCCTTCAGTCTCCCACTTGCACTAGAGTCAATAGTCTAGTTCACATCGCCATGTGAATTAACACCAATAGTTCACATCTTTATGTGATTAACACCCATGGTTCACATCTCCATGTAACCAACACCCAAAGGGTTTACTAGAGTCAATAATCTAGTTCACATAGTTATGTGATTAACACCCAAAGAGTACTAAGGTGTGATCATGTTTTGCTTGTGAGAGAGGTTTAGTCAACGGGTCTGCCACATCCAGATCTGTATGTATTTTGCAAATTTCTATGTCTACAATGCTCTGCATGGTGCTACTCTAGCTAATTGCTCCCACGTTCAATACGTATCTAGATTCAGACTTAGAGTCATCTAGATCAGTGTCAAAGCTTGCATCAACGTAACTCTTTACGACAATCTCTTTATCACCTCTAATCGAGAAACATTTCCTTAGTCCTCTTAGGTAACTAAGGATAATTTTTGACCGCTGTCAAGTGATCCACTCCTGGATCACTATTGTACCCCCTTGCCAAACTCATGGTAAGGTACACAATAGGTCTGGTACACAATATAGCATATTTTATAGAACCTATGGCCGAGGCATAGGGAATGACTTTCATCCTCTTTCTACTTTCTGTCGTGGTCGGGTATTGAGTCTTACTCAACTTCACACCTTGCAACACAGGCAATCCATTTTGAAATTCTTCAAAATCTTGTCAAGGTATGTGCTTTGTGAAAGTCCTATTAAGCGTCTTGATCTATCCCTATGGATCTTGATGCACAATATATAAGCAGCTTCACTGAGGTCTTTCATTGAATAACTCTCATTCAAGTATCCTTTTATGCTATCCAGAAATTCTATATCATTTCTAATCAAGAATATGTCATCCACATATAATATCAGAAATGCTACAGAGCTCCCACTCACTTTCTTCTAAATACAGGCTTCACCACTAGTCTGTATAAAACCATATGCTTTGATCATCTTATCAAAGCGTATATTCCAACTCTGAGATGCTTGCACCAGTCCATAGATGGGTCGATCGAGTTTGCACACTTTGTTAGCACCTTTAGGATTGACAAAACCTTTTGGTTGCATCATATACAACTCTTCTTTAAGAAATCCATTAAGGAATGCAGTTTTGACATCTATTTGCCAGATTTCATAAAATGCGGCAATTACTAACATGATTCATACAGACTTAAGCATCACTACGAGTGAGAAAATCTCATCGTAGTCAACACCTTGAACTTGTCGAAAACCTTTTTGCGACAAGTCGGGCATTGTAGATAGTAACACTACCATTAGTATCTGTCTTCCTCTTGAAGATCCATTTATTTTCAATGGCTTGCCGATCATCGGGCAAGTCAACCAAAGTCCACACTTTGTTCTCATACATGGATCCTATCTCAGATTTCATGGCCTCAAGCCATTTATCGGAATCTGGGCTCATCATCGCTTCCTCATAGTTTGTAAGTTCATCATGGTCTGGTAACATGACTTACATAATACGATTCCCATACCACTCTAGTGCGAAACGTGCTCTAGTTGACATACGAGGTTCGGTAGTAACTTGATCTGAAGTTTCATGATCATTATCATTAGCTTCCTCTCTAGTTGGTGTAGGCATCACGGGAACGGTTTTTCTTGATGAACTACTTTCCAGTTCGAGAGAAGGTACAATTACCTCATTAAGTTCTACCTTCCTCCCACTCACTTCTTTCGAGAGAAACTCCTTCTCTAGAAAGGATCCATTCTTAGCAACAAAGATATTGCCTTCCGATCTATGATAGAAAGTGTACCCAACAGTTTCTTTTGGGTATCCTATGAAGACGCACTTCTACTATTTGGGTTCAAGCTTATCAGGCTGAAGCTTTTTCACATAAGCATCGCAACCCCAAACTTTAAGAAATGACAGCTTTGGCTTCTTGCCAAACCATAGTGCATACGTTGTCATTTCAATGGATTTAGATGGTGCCCTATTTAACATGAATGCATCTGTCTCTAATGCATAGCCCCAAAACGATAGTGGTAAATCGTAAGAGACATCATAGATCGCACCATATCTAATAAAGTACGGTTACGACATTCGGACACACCATTACGATGTGGTGTTCCAGGTGGCGTGAGTTGTGAAACTATTCCACATTGTTTTAAATGAAGGACAAACTCATAACTCAAATATTTGCCTTCGCGATCAGATCGTAGAAACTTTATTTTCTTGTTATGATGATTCTCCACTTAACTCTGAAATTCTTTGAAATTTTCAAATGTTTCAGACTTGTGTTTCATTAAGTAGATATACCCATATCTGCTCAAATCATCTGTGAAGATCAGAAAATAACGATACCCTCCGCGTGCCTCAACACTCATTGGACAACATACATCGGTATGTATTATTTCCAGTAAGTCATTGGCTCGCTCCATTGTTCCGGAGAACGGAGTTTTAGTCGTCTTACCCATGAGGCATGGTTCGCAAGTATCAAATGATTCATAATCAAGTGATTCCAAAAGCCCATCTGCATGGAGTTTCTTCATGCTTTTTACACCAATATGACCTAAATGGCAGTGCCACAAATATGTTGCACTATCATTATCATTTTTTCATCTTTTGGCATCAATATTATGTATATGTGTATCACTATGATCGAGATTCAATAAACCATTTACATTGGGTGTATGACTATAGAAGGTTTTATTCATGTAAACTGAACAACAATTATTCTCTGACTTAAATGAATAACCGTATTGCAATAAACATGATCCAATCATATTCATGCTCAACGCAAACACCAAATAACATTTATTTAGGTCCAACAGTAAACCCGAAGGTAGAGGGAGTGTGCAATGGTGATCTTATCAACCTTGGAATCACTTCCAACACATATCGTCACCTCGCCCTTAACTAGTCTATGTTCATTTTGTAATTCATGTTTCGAGTTACTAATCTTTGAAACTAAACCGGTATCAAATACCCTGGGGTTACTATGAACACTAGTAAAATACACATCAATAACATGTATATCAAATATACCTTTGCTCACTTTGCCATCCTTCTTATCCGCCAAGTATTTAGGGTAGTTCCGCTTCGAGTGACCATTCCCTTTGCAGTAGAAGTACTCAGTTTCAGGCTTAGGTCTAGCTTTGGGCTTCTTCGTGGGAGTGGCAACTTGCTTGTCATTCTTCTTGAAGTTCCCTTTCTTTTCCTTTGCCCTTTTTCTTGAAACTAGTGGTCTTGTCAACCATCAACACTTGATGTTTTTTCTTGATTTCTACCTTCGCCGGTTTCAGCATCGTGAAGAGCTCGGGAATTGTTTTCATCATCCCTTGCATATTATAGACTATCACAAAGTTCTAGTAGCTTGGTGATAGTGACTAGAGAACTCTGTCAATCACTATCTTATCTGGAAGACTAACTCCCACTTGATTCAAGCGGTTGTACTACCCAGACATTCTGAGTACATGCTCACTGGCTGAGCTATTCTCCTCCATCTTGTAGACAAAGTACTTGTCAGATGTCTCATACTCTCGACATGGGCATGAGTCTGAAATACCAATTTAAATTCTTGGAACATATTATATGCTCCATGACATTCAAAACATTTGTGAAGTCCCAGTTCTAAGCTGTAAAGCATGGTGCACTGAACTATCAAGTAGTCATCATACCGAGCTTGTCAAACATTCATAACGTCTGCATCTGCTCCTGCAATAGGTATGTCACCTAGCGGTGCATCAAGGACATAATTCTTCTATGCAGCAACGAGGATAATCCTCACATCACAGACCTACTCCGCATCATTGCTACTATCATCTTTCAACTTAGTTTTCTCTAGGAACATATCAAAAACATAGGGGAGCTAAAACGCAAGCTATTGATCTACAACATAGATATGCAAATTGTCGGTGTACTAGAGTAGGGGTACCCTATTACCCCGAACTCGTGCACGGGCAGTTGCAGCGCCCCGCGGCAAGGCTTGCCGGGTGACCACCAGGACCCTCCGTGGTTCCCTTGAAGACCATTCAAGAACAAAGTACTCAAACCAAGGCCCCGACAAGAGGAGCTTGCCGGGAAGGCCAACCAAGGCCCCGGCAAGAGGAGCTTGCCGGGAAGGCCAACCAAGGCCCCGGCAAGAGGAGCTTGCCGGGAAGAGACAAGACCCCGGCAAGAGGAGCTTGCCGGGAAGGCCACTCAAGGCATACCAAGAAAGCTTGCCGCGACGCGCCCTGCGTCCCGGCAAGATCCGGCGAGCGACAAGCTTCCGGACGCGACAAGACGACAGCCGCGGCAAGGAGCTTGCCGCGGGAAACCCCCACTTCGTGCCCGCGCTCCAGCTCACCTGCTAACGTGTCGCTCTGGGACTCTCCCAAGCACACGTGGCAGGAGGCCGTGCAGCTAGGGGTACGTGGTGGCAAGCAGAGATGAAGAGAAGCCCATCGTGGCAAACGGTGGCACTCCTAATGGTCACTTTTTGCACTGTTTAGGAGACTCAGACAGGCATTTAATGCCCTTGTCCCCTGCCGTTAGAGTTAGGTAGGGTGCACTGTA
This sequence comes from Triticum aestivum, assembly GCF_018294505.1. Taxonomy (NCBI): domain Eukaryota; kingdom Viridiplantae; phylum Streptophyta; class Magnoliopsida; order Poales; family Poaceae; genus Triticum; species Triticum aestivum. The sequence continues at coordinate 441,634,832 of NC_057801.1, read as the reverse complement.
TCCACAGTAGCGGTAGCTGCACCTACCGCATCCTTTTCCATTTTTACCCTTCTTGTCTACGTTGCCCCCTGTCGGTGACCCCTTGAGTATAAAAGGAGGCCCAAGCGCAACGTAGAAGGGGTTCCGCGATTCGGGAGTTCAGAAGGTTCCGCGATCCGGGAGTTCAGAGGAACACTCTCATGCTCAGTCTGGCAGCGTCCATCGCTCCTGAGCAAGAATCCAATATACACAAACAAGCAGCAGTAGGGTTTTACGCATCCGTGCGGCCCGAAGCTGGGTAAAAATCTCCCCGCGTGCTCTTCCTCGATCCGCTCTTTGTGCACTCTCCGCCCCTCACCGAACCGAAAGGGGCCCTATCCCCATAGGTGTTGGCGGGAATCAGCATCGCCCCCGACATCTCTGGCGCGCCAGGTAGGGGGCGTCGAGATCGTGCGAACCCGATCCGGCGTGCACGCAAGCTAGATCTTCATCGTCATGGCCCCCAAGGAGCGGGCGAGCAAAAGAACGGCGCTAGTGCGGCGACAGGAAAAGCTAAGTCATGCAAAACTTTAGATATTTCCTTTCTATATAAGGTTATCCTCCTCGGAGACCTTGTTCTTTGTACGGAAAACCTGTGCGCGGAGGAATCAACTCGTAGCTAGTCGCGCCCTTACTTTGTTTCGAGTCCGCTCAACAACTTAAGTGAGCTGCTAGCGCCCTTACTTTGCTTCGAGTCCGCTCAGCAACTTAAGTGAGCCGCTAGCGCCCTTACTTTGTTTTCGAGCCCGCTCAACAACTTAAGCGAGCTGCAACTAGTTGCGACAAGATTGCTTGTCGGTAGCGACCCCGCCAGCAGGCTGCTGAAGTTCCGCACTCGGCGCTCGCGGCAAGGGTGCCTGCACCGGCAAGTTTCCCTAGAAAGCGTAGGGTGGACGTACAAAGAGGGGTTGAACAGGAAGATAGCATGCGCTATTTACTTGAGATTTCTGCATAGACCTGTATGCCAAGGAGCCTTCTCGGGGCTAGTTGCGCTCCATGTTGCCTCGAGTCCGCTCGGCAACTTGTGCGGTTGCGCTAGAACCAAGAAGGTAAACCTTTCCGGGAGGCGTTGTTCCCGAATAGCCGCTAAGGGCCCGTTCCCTCAAGCGCTGCTGGCTGGATCACACGCACCGGAAAGCATTCCAGCAGGCATAGGGAATATGTAGCAGAAGTCAAAATTCGCAAACGAGTTAAGTGCACTTCGGGTGCTAATCACTTGCTATGTTTGAACGCAGTTATGGCCCGGGGGCTGGCAACGCCCTTAAGGCCAATCTTTTCGGTGTCAAGAACGACGACGCTCTTCGCCATGAGCCTCTCCGGCAACGATCCTGCCGGGAGCCGGTGTCAAGAGTGACGAAGTTCTTCGCCCTAAGCCTTTTCGGCAACGATCTTGCCGGAAGCCGGCGTCAAGAACGATGACGCTCTTCGCAATGAGCCTCTCCAGCAACAATCCTGCCGGGAGCCGGTGTCAAGAGCGATGAAGTTCTTCGCCCTAAGCCTTTCCGGAAACGATCTTGCCAGAAGCCGACGTCAAGAACGACGACGCTCTTCGCCATGAGCCTCTCCGGCAACGATCCTGCCGGGAGCCGGTGTCAAGAGCGACGACGTTCTTCGCCCTAAGCCTTTTCGGCAACGATCTTGCCGGAAGCCGGCGTCGAGAACGACGACGCTCTTCGCCATAAGCCTTTCTGGCAACAATCCTGCCGGGAGCCGGTGTCAAGAGCGACGAAGTTCTTCGCCCTAAGCCTTCCTGGCAACCAACTTGCCGGAAGCCGGCATCGAGAACGTCAAAGTTCTCTGCTGAAGATAAAAGCCTTCCTGGCAACCAGCTTGCCGGAAGCCGGCATCGAGAACGTCAAAGTTCTCTGCTGAAGATAAAAGCCTTCCTGGCAACCAGCTTGCCGGAAGCCGGCATCGAGAACGTCAAAGTTCTCTGCTGAAGATAAAAGCCTTCCTGGCAACCAGCTTGCCGGAAGCCGGCATCGAGAACGTCAAAGTTCTCTGCTGAAGATAAAAGCCTTCCTGGCAACCAGCTTGCCGGAAGCCAACATCGAGAACATCAAAGTTCTCTGCTGAAGATAAAAGCCTTCCTGGCAACCAGCTTGCCGGAAGCGGCATCGAGAACGTCAAAGTTCTCTGCTGAAGATAAAAGCCTTCCTGGCAACCAGCTTGCCGGAAGCCGGCATCGAGAACGTCAAAGTTCTCTGCTGAAGATAAAAGCCTTCCTGGCAACCAGCTTGCCGGAAGCCGGCATCGAGAACGTCAAAGTTCTCTGCTGAAGATAAAAGCCTTCCCGGCAACCAGCTTGCCGGAAGCCGGCATCGAGAACGTCAAAGTTCTCTGCTGAAGAGAAAAGCCTTCCTGGCAACCAGCTTGCCGGAAGCCGGCATCGAGAACGCCAAAGTTCTCTGCTGAAGACAAAAGTCTTCCTGGCAACCAGCTTGCCGGAAGCCGGCATCGAGAACGCCAAAGTTCTCTGCTGAAGATAAAAGCCTTCCTGGCAACCAGCTTGCCGGAAGCCGGCATCGAGAACGTCAAAGTTCTCTGCTGAAGATAAAAGCCTTCCCGGCAAGCCAGTATTGCCGGGGGCTGTGAGTGCCAAAAATCGTCCATGGCAAACCAGAGTTGTCGGGGGCTGCACTATCAGATAAGTCTTTCATCCCTCATCATGCATCCTCTTATGGACTAGGGAAAGCGAAACCACGTTCCTCTTCGGAAACTGCCGTGCTCCCTCGACTCTAGGCCCTGGGGCTCGTTCTCGGGGCCAAGATTGGTCGTAGTCGCGGCGGCAAAGGGATGGAACGAGGATACCGCACCCACCTCGTTCCTGCCTCCGTCAAAAGCGTGAGAAAGGTCGAGCGATGTGGGAAGGCGGCAGGGTCTGTTGCCGGGAGATAAAATGTCTATCCGAGGGATACCAAGGATTTGCTCCTTGGCGTGGGTTTAACTCGCGAGACAAATAACCCGGCAAGCATTCCCTTTTCATTAAAAAACATCCCACTCAGGTACAGTCCATAGAGGATGAAAAACATGAAAGAGAGGATTACAAGTTCTAGATACAGCTAAGGCCCGAAGGCTTACAAACTAAAAAGACAAGATGCCCGTAATCCCTTTCTTGTCCCCCTTTTCAGGAGGCAGGTCAAGGAAGCGAAAAGGGCAAAAGGAGTGCCTAGGCGAGCTACGGGTGCCAGAAGACACCAAGGAAACATCCCGGGGGCCGTCCGAAGGCTGGACGGCGACGGCGGTGCCGGAAGCGGGGCTCGAAGACGGGGCGACGGGACGTCAGCACGCTGTCGAGGGCACCACGCCCTCGTACTCCGGCTTGACGGCCTTGTCGCCTGCCCTCTTCCACTTCCGCAGCCTCCCTACGCCAGCCGCCCAAGGAGACGACCCCGGGGAGTTCAAGAAGCCGGCGACGCGGATGATGGGGTCGCCGGTGCCGCGCAAGGCGGCGCCCGACGCCTAGTCGGACCCGCTACTCCGCCGCCCGCTACCCTCGTCGTCGCTGTCGCTCCCCTCCTCGTCGCTCTCGCTCGAGGAGGAGCCTTCGCTGTCGGAGGAGCTGTCCACGCAGCACTTCGCCCGAGTGCCGAAGCACCCGAAGGCCTTGACGGAGAGGAGATCGCCCTCCATCAACTTAAAATGGAGGGTAAACCCCTCCGTCAAGCTGTGGATGCGGGCGAACGTCTTCCACCCTCGATCAAGATACATCACATTAGGGGCTGGGAATGCAATGCGGACTCGCGTGCCGCTGATCCCACAGCCCCTCATGTGCAGTCTCAGCGTCTTGGGCGGCTCCACTTCCATCGCGCGCGCAAACGGAGCAGAAAGCCGGAGGCGACGACGAGGCGCCCGGCGCAGCCTGACGAAGAACTCGCAAGGGTCGTCCCCTATATGGACCGCCGTGGGGGGAGAAGCCGCCGGCGGAGGTGAAGCTGACGCGCCGCCCCGTCCGCCTCTTCCCCGAGCGCCTCGACCTCGTCCGCGACCTCGCCCCCTCCCTCTTCCCCTCATGGCTGGCTCTGCCACCACAGGCGCGGAAGAGGGAGAGATTCGCTGTCTGGCGGCGACCCTCGCCGCCACCGATGAAGGGCCTGGGTTCCCTTTCTCCATGGCAGATGAGAGAAAGGGGAGCAGAAGCTGAAGAAAAGAGAAGATGAGAGAGTGCGGGTTTCTGTGCTCCCATCCCGCTCCTTATAAAGGAGCGAGGTGGGGGCTCGACCGCCCCGCTCAGCGAATCAAGGCACGGGAAGGGCAGGGAGTCGGGGCCAACCCGCTCGCGACGGCCCAATTTCCCACTCCACCGTCCGTGACCCCAAGCGCATGAGAGCCGCGTGGCGGGGATGCAGGACTAAGGCGACAGATGAGGCGGCCTCGCTCCGCCCCATGAACGCGGGGAGTGGACGTCCCGAAAACCGCGCACCGGCCCCGTCCAGTAAATGCACCACGCCCTCACACCTACCTCCATTTTAGGAGGAGGGCGTGAACCGCCTCCATCATCGTGGCCTGACGCATGCTCGGGGGGCTTAGCCCCATGCACACCTCCCACGATCTCTCCCACGACGCCGCGTTTGACGCGTGCCGTTCTGGGCGTGCACGGTGGGAGCGGAGTTAGATTCGGCGTGACCTAGGCCACGCGTGCCCGTGCACTGTTTTGGGCCTGGCCCAACAGCGCTCGGCACCGTGTATGGCCCAGGCCCGGGGGCTCCTGTCGGTGTACTAGAGTAGGGGTACCCTATTACCCCAAACTCGTGCACGGGCAGTTGCAGCGCCCCGCGGCAAGCCTTGCCGGGTGACCGCCAGGACCCTCCGTGGTTCCCTTGAAGACCATTCAAGAACAAAGTACTCAAACCAAGGCCCCGGCAAGAGGAGCTTGACGGGAAGGCCAACCAAGGCCCCGGCAAGAGGAGCTTGCCGGGAAGGCCAACCAAGGCCCCGGCAAGAGGAGCTTGCCGGGAAGAGACAAGACCCCGGCAAGAGGAGCTTGCCGGGAAGGCCACTCAAGGCATACCAAGAAAGCTTGCCGCGACGCGCCCTGCGTCCCGGCAAGATCCGGCGAGCGACAAGCTTCCGGACGCGACAAGACGACAGCCGCGGCAAGGAGCTTGCCGCGGGAAACACCCACTTTGTGCCCGCGCTCCAGCTCACCTGCTAATGTGTCGCTCTGGGACTCTCCCAAGCACATGTGGCAGGAGGCCGTGCAGCTAGGGGTATGTGGTGGCAAGCAGAGATGAAGAGAAGCCCATCGTGGCAAACGGTGGCACTCCTAACGGTCACTTTTTGCACTGTTTAGGAGACTCAGACAGGCATTTAATGCCCTTGTCCCCTGCCGTCAGAGTTAGGTAGGGTGCATTGTATCCACAGTAGCGGTAGCTGCACCTACCGCATCCTTTTCCATTTTTACCCTTCTTGTCTACGTTGCCCCCTGTCGGTGACCCCTTGAGTATAAAAGGAGGCCCAAGCGCAACGTAGAAGGGGTTCCGCGATTCGGGAGTTCAGAAGGTTCCGCGATTCGGGAGTTCAGAGGAACACTCTCATGCTCAGTCTGGCAGCGTCCATCGCTCCTGAGGAAGAATCCAATATACACAAACAAGCAGCAGTAGGGTTTTACGCATCCGTGCGGCCCAAAGCTGGGTAAAAATCTCCCCGCGTGCTCTGCCTCGATCCGCTCTTTGTGCGCTCTCCGCCCCCCACCGAACCGATAGGGGCCCTGTCCCCATAGGTGTTGGCGGGAATCAGCATCGCCCCCGACATCTCTTTCCTGTCCTGTCCCCCTTTTCAGGAGGCAGGTCAAGGAAGCGAAAAGGGCAAAAGGAGTGCCTAGGCGAGCTACGGGTGCCAGAAGACACCAAGGGAACATCCCGGGGGCCGTCCGAAGGCTGGACGGCGACGGCGGTGCCGGAAGCGGGGCTCAAAGACAGGGCGACGGGACGTCAGCACGCTATCGAGGGCACCACGCCCTTGTACTCCGACTTGATGGCCTTGTCGCCCGCCCTCTTCCCCTTCCGCAGCCTCCACTACGCCAGCCGCCCAAGGAGACGACCCCGGGGAGTTCAAGAAGCCGGCGACGCGGATGATGGGGTCGTCGGTGCCGCGCAAGGCGGCGCCCGACGCCTAGTCGGACCCACGACTCCGCCGCCCGCTACCCTCGTCATCGCTGTCGCTCCCCTCCTCGTCGCTCTCGCTCGAGGAGGAGCCTTCGCTGTCGGAGGAGCTGTCCACGCAGCACTTCGCCCGAGTGCCGAAGCACCCGAAGGCCTTGACGGAGAGGAGATCGCCCTCCATCAACTTAAAATGGAGGGTAAACCCCTCCGTCAAGCTGTGGATGCGGGCGAACGTCTTCCACCCTCGATCAAGATACATCACATTAGGGGCTGGGAATGCAACGCGGACTCGCGTGCCGCTGATCCCACAGCCCCTCATGTGCAGTCTCAGCGTCTCGGGCGGCTCCACTTCCATCGCGCGCGCAAACGGAGCAGGAAGCCGGAGGCGACGACGAGGCGCCCGGCGCAGCCTGACGAAGAACTCGCAAGGTCGTCCCCTATATGGACCGCCGTGGGGGGAGAAGCCGCCGGCGGAGGTGAAGCTGACGCGCCGCCCCGTCCGCCTCTTCCCCGAGCGCCTCGACCCCGTCCTCGACCTCGTCCGCGACCTCGCCCCCTCCCTCTTCCCCTCATGGCTGGCTCTGCCACCACAGGCGCGGAAGAGGGAGAGATGCGCTGTATGGCGGCGACCCTCGCCGCCACCGATGAAGGGCCTGGGTTCCCTTTCTCCATGGCAGATGAGAGAAAGGGGAGCAGAAGCTGAAGAAAAGAGAAGATGAGAGAGTGCGGGTTTCTGTGCTCCCATCCCGCTCCTTATAAAGGAGCGAGGTGGGGGCTCGGCCGCCCCGCTCAGCGAATAAAGGCACAGGAAGGGCAGGGAGTCGGGGCCAACCCGCTCGCAACGGCCCAGTTTCCCACTCCATCGTCCGTGACCCCAAGCGCATTAGAGCCGCGTGGCGGGGATGCAGGACTAAGGCGACAGATGAGGCGGCCTCGCTCCGCCCCGTGAACGCGGGGAGTGGACGTCCCGAAAACCGCGCACCGGCCCCGTCCAGTAAATGCACCACGCCCTCACACCTACCTCCATTTTAGGAGGAGGGCGTGAACCGCCTCCATCATCGTGGCCTGACGCATGCTCGGGGGGCTTAGCCCCACGCACACCTCCCACGATCTCTCCCACGACGCCGCGTTTGACGCGTGCCGTTCTGGGCGTGCACGGTGGGAGCAGAGTTAGATTCGGCGTGACCTAGGCCACGCGTGCCCGTGCACTGTTTTGGGCCTGGCCTAACAGCGCTCGGCACCGTGTATGGCCCAGGCCCGGGGGCTCCTGTAGGTGTACTAGAGTAGGGGTACCCTATTACCCCGAACTCGTGCACGGGCAGTTGCAGCGCCCTGCGGCAAAGCTTGCCGGGTGACCGCCAGGACCCTCCGTGGTTCCCTTGAAGACCATTCAAGAACAAAGTACTCAAACCAAGGCCCCGGCAAGAGGAGCTTGCCGGGAAGGCCAACCAAGGCCCCGGCAAGAGGAGCTTGCCGGGAAGAGACAAGACCCCGGCAAGAGGAGCTTGCCGGGAAGGCCACTCAAGGCATACCAAGAAAGCTTGCCACGACGCGCCCTGCGTCCCGGCAAGATCCGGTGAGCGACAAGCTTCCGGACGCGACAAGACGACAGCCGCGGCAAGGAGCTTGCCGCGGGAAACCCCCACTTCATACCCGTGCTCCAGCTCACCTGCTAATGTGTCGCTCTGGGACTCTCCCAAGCACACGTGGCAGGAGGCTGTGCAGCTAGGGGTACGTGGTGGCAAGCAGAGATGAAGAGAAGCCCATCGTGGCAAACGGTGGCACTCCTAACGGTCACTTTTTGCACTGTTTAGGAGACTCAGACAGGCATTTAATGCCCTTGTCCCCTGCCGTCAGAGTTAGGTAGGGTGCACTGTATCCACAGTAGCGGTAGCTGCACCTACCGCATCCTTTTCCATTTTTACCCTTCTTGTCTACGTTGCCCCCTGTTGGTGACCCCTTGAGTATAAAAGGAGGCCCAAGCGCAACGTAGAAGAGGTTCCGCGATTCGGGAGTTCAGAAGGTTCCGCGATTCGGGAGTTCAGAAGGTTCCGCGATTCGGGAGTTCAGAGGAACAATCTCATGCGCAGTCTGGCAGCGTCCATCGCTCCTGAGCAAGAATCCAATATACACAAACAAGCAGCAGTAGGGTTTTACGCATCCGTGCGGCCTGAAGCTGGGTAAAAATCTCCCCGCGTGCTCTGCCTCGATCCGCTCTTTGTGCGCTCTCCGCCCCCCACCGAACCGAAAGGGGCCCTGTCCCCATAGGTGTTGGCGGGAATCAGCATCGCCCCCGACACAAATACTATCAGGACTAAGTTCATGATAAATTAAGTTCAATTAATAAAATTACTTAAGAACTCCCACTTATATAGACATCCCTCGAGTCATCTAAATGATTACGTGATCCAAATAACCTAAACCATGTCCGATCATCACATGAGATGGATTAGTCTTCAATGGTGAACATCTCCATGTTGATCATATCTACTATATGATTCACATTCGACCTTTCGGTCTCCAGTGTTCCGAGGCCATGTCTGTACATGCTAGGCTCGTCAAGTTTAACCCGAGTATTCCGCATGTGCAAAACTGTCTTGCACCCGTTGTATGTGAACGTAGAGCTATCACAACCGATCATCACGCGGTGTCTCAGCACGATGAACTGTCACAACGGTGCATACTCAGGGAGAACACTTATACCTTGAAATTTTAGTAAGGGATCATCTTATAATGCTACAGCCGTACTAAGCAAAATAAGATGCATAAAAGACAAACATCACATGCAATCAAAATATGTGACATGATATGGCCATCATCATCTTGTGCCTTTGATCTCCATCTCCAAAGCACCGTCATGATCTCCATCGTCACCGCCTTGACACCTTGATCTCCATCATAGTGTCGTGGTCGTCTCGCCAACTATTGCTTCTTCAACTATCGCTAACGCATAGTGATAAAGTAAAGCAATTACATGGCATTTGCATTTCATACAATAAAGAGACAACCATAAGGCTCCTGCCGATTGCCAGTGACTTTTACAAAACATGACCATCTCATACAATAACGTATGTCACATCATGTCTTGACCACATCACATCACAACATGCCCCGCAAAAACAAGTTAGACGTCCTCTACTTTGTTGTTGCAAGTTTTACGTGACTGCTACGGGCTTCTAGCAAGAACCGTTCTTACCTACGCATCAAAATCCACAATGGTGATTGATCAAGTTTGCTATTTTAACCTTCAACAAGGACCGGCCGTAGTCAAATTCGATTCAATTAAAGTTGGAGAAACAGGTACCCGCCAGCCACCTTTATGCAAAACTAGTTGCATGTCTGTTGGTGGAACCGGTCTCATGAACGTGGTCATGTAAGGTTGGTCCGGGCCGCTTCATCCAACAATACCGCCGAATCAAAATAAGACATTGGTGGTAAGCAGTATGATGATCACTTCCCACAACTCTTTGTGTTCTACTCGTGCATGTCATCTATGCATAGACCTGGTTCTGATGCCATTGTTGGGGAACGTAGCATGCAATTTCAAAAAAATTCCTACGCTCACGCAAGATCTATCTAGGAGATGCATAGCAACGAGAGGGGAGAGTGTGTCCACGTACCCTCGTAGACTAAAAGCGTAAGCGTTTGACAACGTGGTTGATGTAGTCGAACTTCTTCTTGTTTCGACCGATCAAGCACCGAACGTATGGTACCTCCAAGTTCTGCACACGTTCAGCTCGATGACATCCCTCAAACTCTTGATCCAGCAAAGTGTCAAGGGAAAGTTTCGTCAGCACGACGGCATGTTGACGATGATGGTGAAGTGATTCGCGCAGGGCTTTGCCTAAGCACTACGACAATATGACCGGAGGCGTAAACTATGGAGGGGGGTGCCCCACACGGCTAGGAATCAATGTTGTGTTTTCTAGCGGTGCCCCCCATATATATATACATATATATAGGTGGGAGAGGGAGAGGAGCTGCAAGGGGCACCCCAAGTTGGAGTAATCCTATTTGGGTGCCTCCTCCAAGTCGGCCTCCCCCCTTCCATATCCATCGGAGGGGGAAGGAAAGAGAGGGGGGAGGAAACGGGGAGGCCGAATCCTCCCATTTCCTTCTCCCTACCCTTCCTTTCCTTCTCCTCCTATTCAGCCTATAGGGGGTACGCCAGCCCCTTTTTGGACTGGTCAGTCCCTCTTTTGGCCCATTAGGCCCATATAGCTTGTCGGGGGTTGCACAGAACTCCTTCCGGTGACCCAATACGTACCCGTTACCCCCGGAACACTTTCGGTGTCCAAATACTATCGTCGTATATATGAATCTTTACCTCTCGACTATTTAGAGACTCCTCGTCATGTTCGTGATCTCATCCAGCACTCGGAACAACATTCGGTCACCAAATCACATAACTCATATAATACAAAATCACCATCGAACGTTAAGCATGCGGACCCTACGGGTTTGAGAACTATGTAGACATGACCGAGACACCTCTCCGGTCAATAACCAATAGCGGAACCCGGATGCTCATATTGGTTCCCACATATTCTACGAAGATAATTATCGGTCGTTGATACGTCTCCAACGTATCCATAATTTTTTATTGTTCCATGTTGTTATATTATCAATCTTGGATGTTTTATAATCATTTTATAGTCATTTCATATCATTTTCTGGTACTAAACTATTGACATAGTGCCAAGTGCCACTTGCTATTTTCTGCATGTTTTTTACATCACAGGAAATCAATATTAGGCAGAGTCCAAATGCAACGAAACTCCATGGAGATTTTTTATGGACCACAAGACAGATATTGGGCCCTGGCTGCGCATGGGGGTTGCTACCTCTTAAGCACTGCGTTGGTTTTCCCTTGAAGAGGAAAGGGTGATGCAGCAAAGTAGCGTAAGTATTTTCCTCAGTTTTTGAGAACCAAGGTATCAATCCAGTAGGAGGCTCCTCAAAAGTCCCACGCACCTACACAAACAAATAAGAACCTCGCAACCAACGCGATAAAGGGGTTGTCAATCCCTTCACGGTAACTTGCAAAAGTGAGATCTGATAGAGATAATAAGATAAGATAAATATTTTTGGTATTTTTATGATATAGATTGGAAAGTAAAAGATGCAAATAAAAGTAGATGAAAAACTTATATGATAAAAGATAGACCCGGGGGCCATAGGTTTCACTAGTGGCTTCTCTCAAGATAGCATAAGTATTACGGTGGGTGAACAAATTACTGTCGAGCAATTGATAGAAAAGTGCATAGTTATGAGAATATCTGGGCATGATCATGTATATAGGCATCACGTCCGTGACAAGTAGATCGAAACGATTCTGCATCTACTACTATTACTCCACACATCGACCGACTCATGCCTGCATCTAGAGTATTAAGTTCATAAGAACAGAGTAACGCATTAAGAAAGATGACATGATGTAGAGGGATAAACTCATGCAATATGATATAAACCCCATCTTTTTATCCTCGTTGGCAACAATACAATACGTGCCTTGCTGCCCCTGCTGTCACTGGGAAAGGACGCCGCAAGATTGAACCCAAAGCTAAGCACTTCTCCCATTGCAAGAAAGATCAATCTAGTAGGCCAAACCAAACTGATAATTCGAAGAGACTTGCAAAGATAACCAATAATACATAAAAGAATTCAGAGGAGATTCATATACTTCTCATAGATAAACTTGATCATAAACCCACAATTCATCGGATCTCAACAAACACACCGCAAAATGAGTTACATCAAATAGATCTCCAAGAAGATCGAGGAGAACTTTGTATTGAGATTCAAAGAGAGAGAAGAAGCCATCTAGCTAATAACTATGGACCCGAAGGTCTGTGGTAAACTACTCACAACTCATCGGAGAGGCCTTGGAGATGATGTAGAGGCCCTCCATGGTCGATTCCCCCTCCGGTGGAGCACTGGCGAAGGCTCCAAGATGGGATCTCGCGGATACAGAAGGTTGCGGTGGTGGGATTAGGTTTTCGTGGTGCTCCTGGATGTTTTCAAGGTACGGTGGTATATATAGGCGAAGGAAGTACGTCGGTGGAGCAACGAGTGGCCCACGAGGGTGGGGGGCGCGCCCACCCCCTTAGGGCACGCTGGGAACCCTCGTGGCCGCCTCGTTTGCAGCTTGATGTCCACTCCAAGTCTCCTGGATTGTGTTTGTTCTGAAAAGATCGCTCCCGAAGGTTTCATTCCGTTTGGACTCCGTTTGATATTCCTTTTCTTCGAAACACTGAAATAGGCAAAAAAAATTGCAATTCGGGTTGGGCCTCCGGTTAGTAGGTTAGTCCCAAAAATGATATAAAAGTGTAAAGTAAAGCCCATAAACATCCAAAACGGGTAATATAATAGCATGGAACAATCAAAAATTATAGATATGTTGGAGACGTATCAAGGGTGCTCCGAGGAGAGCACAACCCGCCAGGGCGCGCCAGGAGGCCCAGGCGCGCCATGGTGCATTGTGCCCACCTCGAGCGCCCCTCGGACCGCCTCTTTGCTCTATAAATTCCCCAATATTCCCAAAACCCTAGGGAAGTTGATGAAATATTCATCCAGCCGCCGCAGAGTCCAGAACCACCAGACCCAATCTAGACACCATCTCGGATGGGGTTCACCACCTCCATTGGTGCCTTTCCGATGGTGCGTGAGTAGTTCTTTGTAGATCTTCGGGTCCATAGTTAGTAGCTAGATGGCTTCCTCTCTCTCGCTGAATTCTCAATACAATGGTCTCTGGGAGATCCATATGATGTAACTCTTTTACGGTGTGTTTGTTGGGATCGATGAACTTTGAGTTTATGATCAGATCTATCTTTTTATATCCATGAAGGTTATTTGAGTTTCTTTGATCTCTTATATGCATGATCTCTTATAGCCTCGTATTTCTTCGCCGATATTTGGTTTTTTTCGCCAACTTGATCTATTTATCTTGCAATGGGAAGAGGTGCTTTGTAGTGGGTTCGATCTTACGGTGCTTGATCCCAATTACAGAAAGGGAACCGACACGTATGTATCGTTGCTACTAAGGATAAAATGATGGGGTCTATCTCTACATAGATAGATGTTGTCTACATCATGTTATCGTTCTTATTGCATTACTCCATTTCTCCATGAACTTAATACACTAGATGCATGCTGGATAGCGGTCGATGTGTGGAGTAATAGTAGTAGATGCAGGCAGGAGTCGGTTTACTAATCTTGGATGTGATGCCTATGTAATGATCATTGCCTGGATATCGTCATGATTATTTGAAGTTCTGTAATTGCCCAACAGTAATTTGTTCACCCAGCATTTGCTATTTTTCTCGAGAGAAGCCACTAGTGAAACCTACGGGCCCCGGGTCTCTTTCTCATATATTTTCCTTTGCGATCTACTTTTCCTTTGCATTATTTTTAGATCTATTAAACCAAAAATAAAAAATACATTGTTGCACTTTATTTTATTTGCGATCTATTTATTCAATCTATTACAACTTTCTCCCGTCCACGCACCAATTTCTGGCGCCGTTACCCGAAAGGGATTGACAACCCCTTTAACATGTCGGGTTGTGACTGGTTGTTGTTTGTGTGCAGGGGTTGTTTACGTTGTGTTGCTTGGTTCTCCTACTGGTTCAATAACCTTGGTTTCATATCTGAGGGAAATACCTACCGCCGTTGTGCTACATCATCCCTTCCTCTTTAGGGAAATACCGACGTAGCTTCAAGCGACATCAGTCGTACCGTAATGACAACATACGTTATTCCCTTTTGTCATCGGTATGTTACTTGCCCGAGATTCGATCGTCGGTATCTTCATACCTAGTTCAATCTTGTTACTGGCAAGTCTCTTTACTCGTTCCGTAATACATCATCCCGTAACTAACTCATTAGTCACTTTGCTTGCAAGGCTTCTTATGATGTGTATTACCGAGAGGGCCGAGAGATACCTCTCCAATACTCGGAGTGACAAATCCTAATCTCGATCTATGCCAACCCAAAAAACACATTCGGAGATACCTGTAGAGCATCTTTATAATCACCCAGTTACGTTGTGACGTTTGATAGCACACAAGGCATTCCTCCGGTATCCGAGAGTTGCATAATCTCATAGTTGAAGGAATATGTATTTGACATGAAGAAAGCAATAGCAATAAAACTGAACGATCAATATGCTAAGCTAATAGATGGGTCATGTCCATCACATCATTCTCCTAATGATGTGATACCGTTATCAAATGATAACTCATGTCCATGGTTAAGAAACCTTAACCATCTTTAATCAACGAGCTAGTCAAGTAGAGGCTCACCAGGGACACAGTGTTTTGTCTATGTATTCACACATGTATCAAGGTTTCCGGTCAATACAATTCTAGCATGAATAATAAACATTTGTCATGATATAAGGAAATATAAAATAACAACTTTATTATTGCCTCTAGGGCATATTTCCTTTAGTCTGGGGGTCGCTAGGGGCCCACAAGGCAGGGGGCGCGCTCTCCCCCCTTGTCGCCACCTCGTGGCTCTTCCGACTTGAACTACAAGTCTCCTCGGTGTCTTCTGGTCCAAGAAAAATCACCGTGAAGGTTTTATTCTGTTTGGTATTCGTTTTCTGCGAAGCTCAAAAACAAGGAAAAAACAGAAACTAGCATTGGGCTCTAGGTTAATAAGTTAGTCCCAAAAATAATATAAAATAGCGTATTAATGCATATAAAACATCCAAAACAGATAATATAATAGCATGGAATAATCAAAAATTATAGATACGTTGGAGACGTATCAAGCATCCCCAAGCTTAATTCCTGCTCGTTCTCGAGTAGGTAAATGATAAAAACAGAAATTTTTATGTGAATGCTACCTAACATATTTATCCATGTAATTTTCTTTATTGTGGCATGAATGTTCAGATCCATAAGATTCAAAACAAAAGTTAAATATTGACATAAAAACAATAATACTTCAAGCATACTAACAAGGCAATTATGTCTTCTCAAAATAACATGGCCAAAGAAAGTTATCCCTACAAAATCATATAGTCTAGCTATGCTCCATCTTCATCACACAAAATATTCAAATCATGCACAACCCTGATGACAAGCCAAGCAATTGTTTCATAGTTTTGGTGTTCCCAAACCTTTTCAACTTTCATGCAATACATGGGCGTGAGCCATGTACATAGCACTATAGGTGGAACAGAATATGGTGGTTGTGGAGAAGACAAAAAAAAGAAGGAGATAGTCTCACATCAACTAGGCGTATCAACAGGCTATGGAGATGCCCATCAATAGATATCAATGTGAGTGAGTAGGGATTGCCATGCAACAGATGCACTAGAGCTATAAGTTTATGAAAGCTCAAAAGAAAACTAAGTGGGTGTGCATCTAACTTGCTTGCTCATGAAGACCTAGGGCAATTTGAGGAAGCCCATCGTTGGAATATACAAGCCAAGTTCTATAATGAAAAATTCCCACTAGTATAAGAAAGTGACTACATAGGAGACTCTCGATCATGAAGATCATGGTGCTACTTTGAAGCACAAATGTGGAAAAACGATAGTAACATTTCCCCTTCTCTCTTTTCTCTCATTTTTTTGTTTGGCTTCTTTGGCCTCTTTTTTTCCTCACATGGGACAATGCTCTAATAATGATGATCATCACACTTTTATTTACTTACAACTCAAGAATTACAACTCGATACTTAGAACAAAATATGATTCTATATGAATGCCTCCGACGGTGTACCGGGATGTGCAATGACTCAAGAGTGACATGTATGAAAAATTATGAAAGGTGGCTTTGCCACAAAATACGATGCCAACTACATGATCATGCAAAGCAATATGACAATGATGGAATGTGTCATAATAAACGGAACGATGGAAGTTGCATGGCAATATATCTTGGAATGGCTATGGAAATGCCATATATGTTGGTATGGTGGCTGTTTTGAGGAAGGTAATAGATGGGTGTATGGCACCGGCAAAAGTTGTGTGGTACTAGAGAGGCTAGCAATGGTGGAAGGGTGAGAGTGCGTATAATCCATGGACTCAACATTAGTCATAAAGAACTCACATACTTATTACAAAAATCTATTAGTCATCGAAACAAAGTACTATGCGCAGGCTCCTAGGGGTATAGATTGGTAGGAAAAGACCATCACTCGTCCCCGACCGCCACTCATAAGGAAGACAATCAATAAATAAATCATGCTCCAACTTCGTTACATAACGGTTCACCATACGTGCATGCTACAGGAATCACAAACCTTAACACAAGTATTTTTCCAATTCACAATTACTTACTAGCATGACTCTAATATCACCATCTATATATCTCAAAACAATCGTAAGGAATCAAACTTCTCATAGTATTCAATGCACTTTATATGAATTTTTTTATTATATCCCTCCTGGATGCCTATCATATTAGGACTAAATTTATAACTAAAGCAAATTACCATGCTGTTTAGAGAGAGTCTCAAAATAATATAAGTGAAGCATGAGAGTTTGATAATTTCTATAAAATAAAACCACCACCGTGCTCTAAAAAGATATAAGTGAAGCACTAGAGCAAAATTGCCTAGCTCAAAAGATATAAGTGAAGCACATAGAGTATTATAATAAATCACGATTCATGCGTGTCCCTCTTAAAAGGTGTGTACAGCAAGGATGATTGTGGTAAACTAAAAAGTAAAGACTCATATCATACAAGACGCTCCAAGCAAAACACATATCATGTGGTGAATAAAAGTATAGCCTCAAGTAAATTTACCGATAGACGAAGACCAAAGAGGGGATGCCTTCCGGGGCATCCCCAAGCTTAAGCTCTTGGTTGTCCTTGAATATTACCTTGGGGTGACTTGGGCATCCCCAAGCTTAGGCTCTTGCCACTCCTTATTCCATAGTCCATCAAATCTTTACCCAAAACTTGAAAACTTCACAACACAAAACTCAACAGAAAATCTCATAAGCCCCGTTTGTATAAGAAAATAAATCACCACTTTTGGTACTGTTGTGAACTCATTCTTTATTTATATTGGTGCAATATCTACTATATTCCAACTTTTCCATGGTTCATACCCCCCGATACTACCCATAGATTCATCAAAATAAGCAAGCAACACATAGAAAACAGAATCTGTCAAAAATAGAACAGTCTGTAGAAATTTGTAACTCTCGAATACTTCTATAACTTCAAAAATCTGAAAAATTAGGAAAACCTGGGAAATTTATGTACCAATATTGTGCAAAAAGAATCAGATCAAAAACACGCTTCTGTAAACAAATAATTTTTTTTCCTGGATGCAAAAGTTTCTGTTTTTCAGCAAGATCAAAACAACTATCATCATAATCCATCCCAAAGGTCTTACTTGGCAAAAACACTAATTAAAACACAAAAACACATCTAAACAAAGGCTATATGAATTATTTATTTCAAAACAGGACCAAAAAGCAAGAAAATAAAATAAAATAAGGTTGCCTCCCAACAAGCGCTATTGTTTAACTCCCCTAGCTAGGCATAAAAACACATAGATATAGGTATTGCCATAATAATAATAAGGCATATCACGTATGCTCATCTCATACTCCCTTCGTTCAGCTGAAATTTTTCTTTATGGTAAGCAAAAGTGATCAAAAGGGCTAATTTAATAGGGTTAGGACCCCTAATATCAAGTTCAGGAGGAATTGGCTCCTCCTTCGGCCCCTCGTATTGGATGATCAACTCATCATTGTAAGCACTCTTTTGGCAAAAATTCATGAGCTTGTTTTCTAGAGAGAAACCTAATCCATTGTTTTGTATAGCAAAACTATCATTAAGTTCAGAAATTCTCTCAACTAGTACATCGGTAGGAACCCTTTTTCTTAAAATTTCATTATAAGCAACATGATCGAGAGATGGTAAACGCATTATTTCTTCTTGATTATAGAGAATCCCCTCTATGGGAGGATGACCACCATCTATTTTATAATGCGCAAAAATTTCACTAGCTTATTTCATGATGAATCTAAACTCATGAGCTAGAAATATGGTAGCGGCGCGTTTAACAGAAGAATGCTCAATATTAGAGAACTCTAGAAAAATCCTTTGTATGCAGGGATGCATATGAACAAATTGTCTTCCAAGTTCAATTACAAGCAAAGTTATAGCATCCGCGAGACTATTAGTTTTATGGAGAATAGATCCACCTAACGTGGGTAGCGCACCGGCATAGGTAAAGAAATATTGAATAACTCCTTTTCCAATAATACTGTTGCTACCTATGCGAAGTTTTTTAGTGTGTAAGATAGTAGGTTCTTCATTAGGATCAATATTCACAAAATTATACAAGTTTCCCTCATCATTACTACTATCCTTTTCAACGATAACCTCCCTAGATTCAAACATGATGCCAACAAATTGATCTAGCAAAGGAGCAAATGAAGAGCAAGCGAAAAGACGAACGGAAGAAGGGCGAAGAAAAGGCAAATCTTTTCGAAAATCATTTTAGAAGTGAGGAGAGGAAAACGAGAGGCAAATGACGAATAATGTAATGCAAGAGATGAGAGTTTATGATGGGTACTTGGTAGGCTTGATGTAGATCTTGACTTGGCGTAGATCTCCCCGGCAACAGCGCTAGAAATTCTTCTTGCTACTTCTTGAGCTTGCGTTGGTTTTTCCCTTGAAGAGGAAAGGGTGATGCAGCACAGTAGATATAAGTATTTCCCTCAGTTAAGAACCAAGGTATCCATCCAGTAGGAGAAGAACGCGCAAATCACCAATACCTGCACAGACAATCAAACACTTGCACCCAACGCTATAAAGGGGTTGTGAATCCCTTCACGGTCACTTGCAAAGGTGAGATCTGATAGAGATAGATAAAGGAAACTAAACAAAAGATAAAATATTTTTGGATTTTTTTTGGTTTATAGATCTGAAAATATAAGATTGCAAAATAGTAGATCGAAAACTAATATGATGGAAAATAGACCCGGGGGGCATAGGTTTCACTAGAGGCTTCTCTCATCAAGGCAAATAATATGGTGGGTGAACAGATTACTATTGAGCAATTGATAGAAAAGCGCAACATTATGACGATATCCAAGGCAATGATTATGCAATATAGGCATCGCATCCGTGTCAAGTAGACCGACTCCTGCCTGCATCTACTACTATTACTGCACACATCGACCGCTATCCAACATGCATCTAGAGTATCGAGTTCATAAAGAATGGAGTAGCGCCTTAAGTAAGATAACATGATGTAGTGGAAAAAACTCATGCAATATGATGCAAACCCCATCTTTTAATCCTCGATGGCAACAATACAATACGTGCCCCGCTACCCCTACTTTGTCACTAGGTGAGGACCCGCAAGATTGAACCCAAAGCTAAGTACCTGTCCATTGCAAGAAAAACCTATCTAGTTGGCCAAAACAAACCGATAATTCGAAGAGAAATACAGAGTATAAAAGAATTCAGAGAAGATTCAAATAATATTCATCGATAAGCTGATCATAAATCCACAATTCATCGGATCTCGACAAACACACCGCAAAAGAAGATTACATCGGATAGATCTCCAAGAACATCGAGGAGAACATGGTATTGAGAATCAAAGAGAGAAAAGAAGCCATCTAGCTACTAGCTATGGAGCCGTAGGTCTGTGGTAAACTACTCACGCTTCATCGCAAGGGCAATAGAGTTGATGTAGATGCCCTGCGTGATTGAATCCCCCTCTGGCAGGATGCCGGAAAAGGCCCCAAGATGGGATCTCATGGGAACAGAAGGTTGTAGCAGTGGAAAAGTGTTTTCGTGGATGCTTCTGGTGGTTTAGGAATATATGTGAATATATAGGAGGCATAACTAGGTCAGGGGGGTCACGAGGGCCCCACAAGGCAAGGGGCGAGCCCTACCCCTGTGTCGCCGCCTCGTGGCTCTTCCAACTTGAACTCCAAGTCTCCTGGGTGTCTTCTGGTCCAAGAAAAATCATCGCAAAGGTTTTATTCCGTTTGGTATTCCTTTTCTGCGAAGCTCAAAAACAAGGAAAAATAGAAACTGGCACTGGGCTCTAGGTTAATAAGTTAGTTCCAAAAATAATATAAAATAGCATATTAATGCATATAAAACATCCAAAACAGATAATATAATAGCATGGAACAATCAAAAATTATAGATACGTCGGAGACGTATCATGTAACAAAGGTGCAGGAAGGTGGCCCAATCCTTTTTATAGCAAAGGATAAGCCTGGGCGAACTCTTATACAAAGCAAAGTACTCCCGGGGACACATGAGAATTGTTGTCAAACTAGTTTTCATCATGCTCCACGTTTGTTACTTTGATAATTTGATATGTGGGTGGACCGGTGCTTGGGTGTTGTCCTTACTTGGACATGCCTCTAACTTATGATTAACCCTTCTCGCAAGCATCTGCAACTACGAAAGAAGAATTAGGATAAATCTAACCATAGCATGAAACATGTGGATCCAAACCAGCCCCTTACGAAGCAATGCATAAACTAGGGTTTAAACTTCTGTCACTATAGCAACCCATCATCTATTTGCTACTTTGCAATGCCTTCCCCAAGGCCCAAATCATGGTGAAGTGTCATGTAGTCGACGTTCACATAACACCACTAGAGGAAAGACAACATACATCTCATCAGAACATCAAACGAATACCAAATTCACATGATTACTTATAACAAGACTTCTCCCATGTCCTCAGGAACAAACGTGACTACTCACAAAGCATGTTCATTTTCAAGATCAGAGGGGTAATAAACATCATTAAGGATCTGACCATATGATCTTCCACCGAATAAACCAACTAGCATCAACTACAAGGAGTAATCAACACTACTAGCAACCCACAGGTACCAATCTGAAGTTTTGAGGCAAAGATTGAATACAAGATATGAACTAGGGTTTGAGAGGAGATGGTGCTGGTGAATATTTTGATGAAGATTGAACCTCCCATGATGAGAAGATCGTTGGTGATGATGATGGCTTCAATTTTGCCCCTCCCGGAGGGAAGTTTCCCCAGTAGAATCGCTCCACCGGAGCCCTAAATTGCTTCTACATAGGTTCCGCCTCGAGACGGCGGCGCTTCGTCCCGAAAGCTTCCTTCTGATTTTTTCTAGGTCAAAACCTTTCATAT
The DNA here is from genome assembly GCF_018294505.1 of Triticum aestivum. Classification (NCBI taxonomy): domain Eukaryota; kingdom Viridiplantae; phylum Streptophyta; class Magnoliopsida; order Poales; family Poaceae; genus Triticum; species Triticum aestivum. The sequence goes on along the minus strand of NC_057801.1, from coordinate 441,613,581 downwards.
AGCATAAGATGGACATCAGGGGCGGGCCAGGGGGACCACAAGCTCGGGAGGCACGCTCTGGGGGGGGGGGTAGGGCGCGCCCCCAGGCTTGTGGCCACCTGGTGGGTCCCCTTCTGTTGTTTCTTCGCCCAATACTTTGTATATATTCCAAAACAATTCTCGTAAAGTTTCAGGACATTTGGAGTTGTGCAGAATAGGTATCTCAGATTTGCTCCTTTCCGGTCCAGAATTCCAGCTGCCGGCATTCCCCCTCTTCATGTAAATCTTGTAAAATAAGAGAGAAAAGACATAAGAATTGTATCTTAAAGTGAAATAATAGTCAATAATGCAATAAATATGAACATAAAAACATGATGCAAAATGGACGTATCAACTCCCCTAGCTTAGACCTTGCTTGTCCTCAAGCGAAAGCTGATTTGATAATCATAACCACATGTTTAGAGATAGAGGTGTCGATAAAATAAAATATGGACATGAGGGCATCATGATCATCTTTTAGAACAACAATATATTTTCATATAACTTCTTATGCCAAAGTGATAATTCATTCACAAAGTAAAGTATAGAACAAAAACTTTATTGAAAACTAACAAACTATGATCTCGGTCATTGAAGCAATTGCAATTTATCATAACATCGGAAAGAGTGAATGTAAGAGCTTTTAATTAGCAAGTTCACATACTCAACCATCATTTAATCTTTCATAATTGCTAACACTCATGCGATACCTATGAGATCAAAGCCTCAATCAGACACATAGGAAGATAGGGGCTTATATTTTCGCCTCCCAACCATTTACCTCAAGGGTAATGTCAACAATAATAATTTATGATCACCTACATCTGAGTGGATATGTGTGTCTGGATCTTTCCCCAACACCTAGTGCTTGCCAAAAAGAGAAAATATAAAAGGAAGGCTGATAGTCACCATGACTCTTGCATAAGGGCAGAAAGTGAAAATAAAAGATAGACCCTTCGCAGAGGGAAGCAGAGGTTGTCATGCGCTTTTTAGTTGGATGCAAGAAATCTTAATGCAATGGAACGTCACTTAATATTGTCGCTTGTGATAGAGAACTTTGTTATGCAGTCCGTCGCTTTTATTTCTGCCCCATCACAAGTTCGTATAAAGTTTATTTTCCTCACACTAAAAAGTCATACATATTTAGAGAGCAATTTTTATTGCTTGCACCGATGACAACTTACTTGAAGGATCTTACTCAATCCATAGGTAGATATAGTGGACTCTCATGGCAAAACTGGGTTAAGGGTTTTGGATGCACAAGTAGTATCTCTACTTTGTGCGAAATTTTTGGCTAGCATAGGATGAGAAGCAAGCTCAACATGTTGGAGGATCCATGACAATATAACTTTTATTCGGATATAAGGGAACACAACACATTATGTTGTCTTCCTTGTCCAACTCAACTTATTAGCATATAATATTTTAATGAGTGCTCACAATCATAAAAGATGTCCAAGATAGTGTATTTATATGTGAAACCTCTCTTTCTTTATTACTTCCTATTAATTGCAACAATGACCAATACCATGTTTGTCAACCCTCAATAAATTTCATGTGACATACTTATTATATGTGAAGTGATAACTCGCCATAAGATTATTATATAATATTTTATTTCTTTTATTCCTTTTCTTTTCAAAGATCAAAGCAAAAAAGCAAAACCCTTAACTCAAAACCAATATGTATTATATAACTCTTGCACTCAATTACATAGATAGAACATGAAGCAAAACTCAAAGACTAGATCATACTAAAACTTTTATTCTACTAGATCAAGATTTAACCAAAATGATCGAACTAAGGTAAACGATAAAGATAAAAATGTGATGGTGATACGATACCGGGGCACCTCCCCCAAGCTTGGCATAAGCCAAGGGGAGTGCCCATACCCATGTACTCAAGTCTCCTTCTTTGAGGTGGTGGTGCGATATTCTTTGCAATGATGCCCCTCAAGATGTGATTTTCCTCCTCAAGCTTATTGATTTGCTGTTTGAGATCCATAATCTCCTTATGTAGATTCCCGGTGACTGTTAAAGCATGACCTCCCACACCACCTCTTTGCCTTATAAATACCCAAATATTCCAAAAACCCTAGGGGAGTCGACAAAAACAATTCCAGCCGCCACAAGTTTCAGAACCACGAGATCCAATCTAGACACCATCACGGAGGGGTTCATCATCCTCATTGGTGCCTCTCCGTTGATGCGTGAGTAGTTCATCATAGACCTATGGGTCCGTAGGCAGTAGCTAGATGGCTTCCTCTCTCTCTTTTGATTCTCAATACAATGGTCTCTTCGAGATCTGTTTGATATAAATCTTTTTGCGGTGTGTTTGTTAGGATCCGATGAACTTTGAGTTTCTTTTGATCTCTTATATGCACGATTATTTATAGCCTCTTATTTCTTCTTCGAATCTTTGGTTTAGTTAGGTCAACCAGATCGATTTTTCTTGCCATGGGAAGAGGTGCTTTGTGATGGGTTCGATCGTGCAGTGTTCTTTCCCAGTGACAGAAGGGGCAGCAAGACACCATGTATCGTTGCTATTAAGGATAACAAGATGGGGGCTATTCCTACATGAATAGATCACGTCTACATCATGTCATCGTTCTTATTGCATTACTCCATTTTTCCATGAACTTAATACACTAGATGCATGCTGGATAGCGGTCGATGTGTGGAGTAATAGTAGTAGATGCAAGCAGGAGTCGGTCTACTAATCTGGGATGTGATGCCTATATATTGATCATTGCCTTGGATATCGTCACAATTATTCGATCTTCTATCAATTGCCCAACAATAATTTGTTTACCCACCGGGTGCTATTTCTTGAGAGAAGCCACTAGTGAAATCTACGGCACCCGATTCTATTCTTTATCATATTTTCTTTGAGATATATTTTTATTCGCTTTTGTTTTCAGATCTATTATTCCAAAAATCCAAAAATACCTTGCCGCACTTTTTATCCAATCTACCACAAATTTATCTATCTTTTTAACCGTTGAGGGATTGACAACCCCTTTTACGCGTAGGATTGCAAGTATTTGTTCTTTGTGTGCAGGTACCGTATACATAGTGTTGCTTGGTTCTCCTACTGGATTGATATCTTGGTTTCATAACTCAGGAAATACCTACCGTAGCTGTGCTGCATTATCCCTTCCTCTTTGGGGAAATACCGACGTAGTTCAAGCGACACCACACGACAGTGGGCGGGTGCTTTTGAAGACCAGAAACCCCACACGCCTGGGAAGGACGCCGTCAGGGAGTGAGGCAGCTATGAGCTAACCTAGGTCGATTCGCTCACCCCTAGAGCCTCGGGATTCGCAGCTCTCAAACACGAAGAACAACAAAGAACGAGAGAGAAAAACGATGGAGGGACAAAATGTAGATGAAAAAGTAGTATATTGATTTGTTCGATTGTGTGTTGTTTCAATCGGCCGTTACGTATCATCTACTTATGAGGTGGCTGGACTTCCCGTACAAGAAAACGACTCCAAATCCCGTCCAAATCTTTTCAAAATTAACCGAACTCGAATTTGGGTAAGTCTGAGACAACAGTTCAGTTTTTGTGTCTTACAGGCCACAAACGACATCAGATGAAGATGAGCCCGAAAGCAAATTTAGTGGTTTTGACGAGACGCACAACTTTCATGTCGAACGTTTTTTTCATTAGAGGCCATCTTAAATACTTACGAGACTATCTTTTACTTCCAAGCGGACTCGGTCATGCAGTTTTCTTGGCTGTCCGAGTCTTGTAGCAACCTTGCAGGCCATATACTATCTCAGATGATGATGACTCCAAAAGCAATGTTGACTGTTTCGACAATACGCACAACTTTTGTGCAGAACACCTTTTCATCCGAGGCATCTAGATACTATTTTCAGCCCATCTTCAGCTTCTAGTCGAATTAGCCTTGACAGTTTCCACTTGGCCGACAAGGTTTTCACGCCGGCAAGGTTTTCACTCGCATGGCAAAGATTTCATGTCGGCAAGCCTTCATGTCGACAAGCTTTTCACTCGACCGGCAAGCTTTCAGGCCGGCAAGCTTTTCACACCGGCAAGCTTTCACGCCGACAAACTTTTTACGCCGGCAAGCTTTCCACGCCGGCAAGATTTTCACTCGGCTGGCAAGCTTTTCTCCGGCAAGCTTCATTCAGCCAGCAAAGGCCGAATAACTCACGCAACCCATCAGTTACCACCTAGGTGGGTGTCTGGTCCCATGCGTCACTTTTTCACTCAGGACCGGTTCGCAGAATGTTGCCTCTAACTTTCACATACAAACTCAGATTGGGATGATTTTATTATACCAAAATCAACCGATTCGACGAGATGAAGACAAATTATGTTGATAAATTTTTCATATGCGGCAGTCTTGGGGGTGTAATCAGCCAAACAGTGATCTAAACATAAAATTTTAGAGCTTTGAACACAATTTCAGCTCCTAAGATAAGGTTGGATGGTGATGACCCAAACATCAAAGTTGCTCAATTTGATGATACGAAACATTTTCATGTTGAAACCCTTTTTCATTTGACGCCATCTTAATTGCGTTCTGTATCATGCTAAAATTTGGTGTCAACACATGGTTAGTTGAACCAGACAACCACTGAATGCATGGGTAAAAACTAGAACCAATGGTCTGACCAATTTGGTACATGGGCAAGTAACTTTTTTTATTAGGGAATGGGCAAAGCTTTTTTCAACTATGTTGATTTTTTTGAGACAATTTTGAATTGTTATGATATTTTTCAGGGGAATTTTGAACTGTGATGATGGAAGAGGAAAATGATAATGATGAACATGGGCTGGTTGTTGCTGGTTTGCGGACTAGGCTGGCCCGAGCGATAAGGAAGTCCATTTCTGTAGGTTGTTGGGCCGCGTCCATTTACGAACACCTATAAGATGCAGAAGAAAGAGTCTGGGCTACTGCAAGATACACGTCGACGCTGGAGTCATGGCTCGAAGGGGCGGCTCAGCAGCAGCAGTTTGCCGTGATGAGTGGGGAAACTACCTGGGTAGCTCCGCACTGGTCCTGGAGGGAGTGGTAGATCCAGCCACTTTGGAGGCCATAGCGTGTCGGGAAGCCCTGTCCCTAGCTGATGATTTGGGTATCCAAAATTTCATAGTCGCATCGGATTGCCAGCAGGTCATCTCAGATATCAACAAGAACTCACGAGGCGCGTATGGAGCTATTATCACAGAGATAAAACTTAGATCAACTACTTTTTTTTGTAATTTTTCTTTCGAGAGTCGTGCTGTTAATTTTGAAGCACATAGCTTAGCCAAATTTTCGCTTTCTAGAGGTCCGGGACGACACGTCTGGTTGGGCGTGTCTCACGACCAGCGATGTATCCCACACCATGTGGACTTTCATGAATAAATTTGGCTTTACCCCTCAAAAAAAAAATCTGCAAAACCTAACCTTAGGTCCTTTCAGCCGCCAGCACCCCTCCCCCGCCCCCTTCCTCGTCCCCGCCCCCGCCCCTCCCCCCTACCCGGAGCAGACGAAACCTTGTGCCAAGATTTGCTGATCTCCGTCAGGTTCATTTGAGGTACGATTACGCGTTTCCTTCTAGAGAAAATCAGTAGTAATTTTTAGCAGAGTGGAAAAAGGTCTGATTTTTATGTTGGGCCGGGAGACAGACGAGGCAACGGGATGATGAACCGTCGGCAGTTTCTGAATCTGGTTGTTTGGAGCTGGAGCGACCGCCTTTACTCGCTGCGCCGCATCGACCCCTCCAAGAATCTCTTCTACGAGTCAACACAGCAAGCTCAGAAAGCCGCCTCTGCAGAGAAAAGAAAGAAATTTGACAAGACATTTCGGAGCCTGCCTGACCCCATCGCCAGCTTCGATCCGTCCCCCACCGGCGTCGTCAACAGCGGCCTCGAGTGGTTCGAGCTGTTCGCCCCCCGCAGCAGCGAGAGCAGGATCGTGAACTCCAATAAGGCCGGCGAGATAACCATGTTCGACGCCGACAAGCGCCTCATCCTCGCCTTGCCAAATCTATACCAGCCTAAGGGGCACGACGCGGTTGTTATCTCGGTCACCCACCCTAGCGCCGACGAGGACTCCCTCTACATCATGGACAGGCACCCTGGCCGTGCCGTCACTCGACCTCGTTTACCTGCTGGTTCCGACCACCCTCGTTCCTGCTTCGAAGTCCTCGAGTACAAGCGCAGTAATTTGACAGACAGCCATAAGGGCTGGCATTGGCGCCTTCTTCCACCGCCTCCGTTTGTCCACCTACCTGGGTTCCAGCCCTCCTCCCTTGTTACCTCCTACACCACCATGGACACTGTAGACGGCTTCTCTTCCATTTGCATATCATCTGACAAGGGTTTCGGCACCTATTGCTTTGATACAGCATGCCTTGACCCCAGCCATTCTTTAGGATGGCGAAACTTGGACGAATGGAGGCACGTTGGGGACTGGGCTCTGCCGTTTGAAGGCAGAGCAGAGTTTGTCCGCGAGTTCGACATATGGTTGGGCTTCAAGGCCGCGACTCTACCCTGCAGGCTCAACCACCTGTGTGCTGTGGACCTCTCTGCCATGGACCATGGCCGAGAACCCATTGTGCAGCACGTCTGGGAACATCTTGCCCTGCCCGAGGAAAAGCAACCGGCGCGGCTGTGTCCTATGCATCAGAGGCTGGTGAACCTCGGGAGTGGCAGGTTTTGCATCGCCAAGGTTTTTAATGACCTTGAAGATGGCACTTATTTTGCTGTGCTCACTGGTGTAGAGTTGCTCCGAAACGAACAAGACCAGAGTCTCCAGATTCTCAAGCACAAGTGTGTGCGTTACATTTCCAATACTGAAAGGATAAGATGGGTGCTTTGAGCAATCGTAACAATTTGGTATATGCTCCTGTCGTTTCTCCTCTCCTGCATGCAGTAGATTCATGTATTGGTACTGTTTTCTTCAGTTTGTAAGACATCTACTATTGCATTGTAGCAGCAGGAAGATGATTGAATAATTAAGTTTGGTTTATGTATTTGTCGTTTACAAGCTTATTATCATGTTGGCTAGGCATAAACCAAAGTTACTCTCCAAACCCTTGAGCAAGAACTTTTTTTTCTGCACTAGCTCAATGAAGGGATTCAAACATTGAAAAATAGAGCAACACTGGAAATAGATAGATAGATCTTATAGGGGTAAAATATGTCTCTTTTACATATATAACCTGTTGCGCTATTTGGCGCAAGGTCGCAATTCAAACCCAAATTTATTTGTGTAATAGTGTTTATCAATTGAGGAGAAGCTTGTCCAACATCGTTTGAGATGGTTTGGGCATATTCAGCGCAGGCCTCCAGAAGCTCCAGTGCATAGCGGACGGCTAAAGCGTGCGGAGAATGTCAAGAGAGGGCGGGGTCGACCGATTTTGACATGGGAGGAGTCCGTTAAGAGAGACCTGAAGGATTGGAGTATCGACAAAGAGCTAGCTATGGACAGGGGTGCGTGGAAGCTTGCTATCCATGTGCCAGAGCCATGAGTTGGTTGCGAGATCTTATGGGTTTCACCTCTAGCCTACCCCAACTTGTTTGGGACTAAAGGCTTTGTTGTTGTTGTTGTTGTAATAGTGTTTATCAATGTGGCAATAATTTGGACCCTTTCTAATGCTTGATACTGGGTCTCACATACATAGCCTAAGTATATACTCACGGGCATGTTCCCAAGTACTCCCTCTGTAAACAAAAGGAGTATATATATCTAATAACGAAGAGGCATGGTCGTCAATTAAACCAAAGTTAATAGTGCAGTCAAGTGAGCATGTTGTTTTTTCCTTGAAATAGAAGACCGTGTAATCTTCTCCATGGTCTTTGGTTTTCATTTTTCAGCTTATGTATATGACGTTTTGGTTGACCTGCACTACAACTGATAGTTTGATCAGAAAACGAGTTGGTGGTTAGCTCGTACTGCTCCAATAGACCTGGATCATCATCTAAATTAAAATGCACCTAAAGGAAGGTGTATCACAGTCCATTCTCGTTCATAGTATTCTCTGATGATTTCTCTAGATGTTGCAGTACAGATCTTTGGTCACATATGTCAACTACAAAGCTGTTATATGCCATGGACCACATGGTACGTTTAACAAACTAGCTTCAGAAGATTGGATGCAAATTGACCAATTATGGGCAGTTACTTGCTCGTAATAAGTTAATAAGACAGATACTAAGAAACCATCTATTGATTAGTTTATGAAATCAGATGAACATAAAACAAAACGATGATAAAGAAATTACTTGTTCCACTCCAGTTGATTCATTCGTTAATAGATTTTGTTCTGCAGAAAGACCAAAATTAAAAACAATTGAAAGCTTTGATTACTAGTATGACATGCTATGCCAAAACATCATATAATCAGTACTATCGAGCAGAGCAAAATAACCTGGGCCAAAATCAATGATCGATAAGCTGCAACAACATTTATCTCCAGTCCCAAATTAGAAGCAAGGTCCATTATTTCATTTTGTGCTTTAGGTAGATCAACTAAAAGAGAGGTTAGACACTTGCAATATCTAAGTGAGAAAACAAGAAAATGAAGTAAAGAAAATTACAGTCAGCACTATTATCTTGCGCTCATGTTACTTGCTATTAAAAGTTCTCTATCCAAGGCCAAGAGTAGAAGCTCCAACAGACACTCCTTGACTGTATATTGACACATTAGAAAAAGGCACATTAAAATTCTAATAAGCAGTAATATAAGAAATGCAATAAAAAAAGTAAATATATACTCTCTACCGAGAGAAGGCCAAAATATGTTATACGTGATAAATATCAGAGAAGTCTATCCTTGACACGTAGAAGGAATATATACAATCTCTACAATCTAATATGCGCGATAAGTTCTCAATAAACTTGCAACCGCAGTTGCAGTTCACAAGATAACATGTATCATACATGTATCATCTGCTTTGATCAGCAATGCAACTTTACCTGCTAGGCACATCTTGTAAAAAAAAGAACATTGACATGATGAACGAATGACATGTGCTTTATTTCACTCATATCTACGAAACATGACAAACAAAAGGGTCTGCAAATTGAAACTTTGCAAAGTGAAACCACAAATTTTTTTTAGCTTACAACCGGGATTGTACTTGTCCTTCAAGTGCCTAAATTTTATGTGGGCAATGATTCCATCAACCACCCGTATGACACAAGTTGATTGGATAATGGGTGAGGAATTAGAATATCAATGAGATCTCTTCTTTCAAAGACTACACACATATCTATTGGTGTCATACCACCCTTTTATGTACGAAAAAGAACAAGATCAACAGAATGCATAGTAGGTTAAGGCAAGTTAGCATGTTAGAAACAACATATGTGCCAAGGATAATATCCATGAAGGAAAGCAAGTAGCAAGAATCAAGGACCTAAATACTTTGCTGGAATGTTGGCATTTGCACTGACACATTTAGATAAAGTCTTTGCTGGTAGTTCAGATCAACACCTGCTTGTTGATTACAATTAAGTTCAGAAATCCAGTGAAGCAATCCAAACTCAATTCCCTATAGCAGACATGATACAGAAGAGGATGAATTAATTATCATAACTTGACAAGTAGCTTCATAAATTCCAAAGGATTTGTGCGAAGAACTGTGCAGTTAGGGGTGTAGCGAAATCTGCACAAATCCTATGGATGTAGCGAAACTTGACAAGTAACTCTAATTTTACTAATAGCAACACAAACAAAATCAGCACGAAGAACCGTGGAGTTATGGGTGTATCGAAATCTGCACAAATCCTATGCGACTACAAGTACTTAGGGAACAAAGTGACTTTGCAAGAAGAAGCAGAACATAATTCTACAGATATAACATATATTACTATAGTGCTGCTCTTGCACCATGCTTCAATAAAATCAAAATGATGGCAGACCTCCGTTATATGTCCAATCAACCAAGAATTACCCAATCTTCACAAGAGGTAGATCCTACATGCCTAAACTTGAAACCATTGACCGACTAGAATTCTCATGATCAAAACTAAAAAAACGAGAGAGGAGTGAGCCGCTGCCCCGCAAACTTACCTTGGGGGGAGATATTAGAACAAGTGAAATTGTAATGGAAAAGAAAAGGATAAAACAAGAACAAAGTCAGTCATGAAAAGAGCATCAAGAATTGTAGAACATCATGGAAGAAGAGACTTTCCTGCAAAAAAAAGACTCACCAAGGTACATTTCCTTCCCACAATCCCTGCATGTCAAAGGAACACAAATAAGAGAGGAAAATATGGGGAGAGGAGGAGAATGAGCAAGAGGGGATCTAGAGGTAGGAGGAGAAACCAACCATGGGTCTCGTCAGCTCGACTCGGTCGTCGAGTTCATTTGACGTCCAACATACGGCCGAGCGTCTGCCGCTCCTTGCACCCCACAACGGCCTACAAGGATTCTTTTGCACAATATTACTTCACAGACATGGATATTGGGGAACGTAGCATGCATTTTCAAAAATTTTCCTACGATCACGCAAGATCTATCCAGGAGATGCATAACAACGAGAGGGGGAGAGTGTGTCCATGTACCCTCGTAGACTGAAAGCGGAAGCGTTAGCTTAACGCGGTTGATGTAGTCAAACTTCTTCGCGGTCCAACCGATTAAGCACCGAACATACGACACCTCCGAGTTCTGCACACGTTCAGCTCGATGACGTCCCTCGAACTCTTGGTCTAGCAAAGTGTCGAGGGAGAGTTTCATCAGCACGACGGCGTGGTGATGTGATCCGCGCAGGGCTTCGCCTAAGCACTATGACAATATGACCGGAGGAGTAAACTATGGAGGGGGACACCGCACACGGCTAAGAGAACAATTGGTGTGCTTTGGGGGCCCCCCCGGCCCCCGTATATAAAGGAGGAGAGGGGAGGAGACCGGCCCTACACTACCGCAGGATACTGCTAATGCAACACTACGATCAGAGACCCTTTGCCGAAACTGTGTGCGATGCAATAATCGCAAACGGTGGTGTAAAAAAACCGTCAAAAAATGTGCAAAATGTTTGCAATGGTGGAGCCATCAAACACGGTTCAGATTTTAGTTGTGTGTGCGATGCATGGCACACGATTAATCCATTCAAACTGTTTGCGATGAGGTAGAACAACAGAAACTGGCAGCCATATCAATGTGTGTGTGATGTAGGACACACGTTTAATCCATTTGAACTGTTTGCGATGAGGTAGAACAACAGAAACAGGCAGCCATATCAATGTGTGTGCGATATACGACATACGTTTCACTCGGACAAACTGTTTTCGATTAGGCAACACAACATAAACGGTTCAACTTAACAAGACGTGTGTGATATGCGGCATACAGTACACATGGATGGACTGTTTGCGATGAGCCAAAAGAACACAAACGAGTCGTGTAAACAAGATGTGTGTGATATGTGGCAAACAACCGACTCGGATGAACTGTTTGCGATGAGAAATTACAACACAGACGGTCAATACAGTTAGTTCATGTGCGATTCTGTCTGTACAAAAAACTTTGAAAAATGCAAACTAGTTGCTTCCGGTGGCTAGGAGTATCGCACACGATGCGTCTGCGAGTACTCGTGCGCGATGATTAGTATGTTACACATACGTTTCCTTATGTTAACATGTGTGTGAATTTGCAATACATATGCAAACGCCTTCTGGACATCGGGCACACACTTAAACTCAATGAACTGTGTACGATACTAACACTTTCCATGAAAATTTATGAATTTGGGTAATAGCATTTGAGTAACATATATATAGTGGTTACACTATTCGACAAAAGGAGGATCTTCGTAACACGGTTTTGACAACCATATGGTCCATTCTACATACTTAACATAGTAACAACTATCACATTTTATGAGGCTAAGGGCCAACAACAACCATATGATCCATATCTACATACTTAACATATATAGTAACAGCTAGCACATTTTAAGAGGCTGAGGGCCAACAACCACAACTATCCACTGGAGGCAGCTTGATCACGACGACTCAGCATCTCGTCAATGAAAAGGAAGAGCCCTCCTGTGCCTTGGTAGAGCATGGGTAGAACAGTGTCTCTAATTTTCCAATATGGATGCATTGCCACGAGAAGCGAGAACTTGTTAATTTGAATGGTTCAATTCTGCAGGAAATGCAGTACCTTGCAATCACTTTGGCATTATTAGCAGGCACAAGTGTAATTCGACCACGCTAGGAAATCGATCCAGGAACTGCTACAGGGGGTAATTTCTGTTGACATGTAGAATAAAAACCAATTGTAACATATCGATGAAGATATATATAGTTTATGAGTATCAACATTAAAATAAGACTTTTTACCAGCGTTTTGTGCACACAATTGGTCTTGTTCAGTGTGTGCACCATAGGTCTAATTAATCCCATCCAAAATCCAGCGTTCATACGTTGTGCTATCTCTGCCAGATTATCAACAAAGTTTATGACATGCTTCAAGTCATTCCAGTGAAATTTGGTACGCTTAATAACATACAGACCATTCACTATGCATCCAACATATCCTGCTTAAAAGGTGGAAATGTATTATTTATTAAGAACATGGCAGAAGAATATATAGTGCGCATAAATTGGTAAATATAATTTGTTACTGCCTAGGAACGGAGTCAGAATATGAAATCACAATTGGTTGCTTAAATAGTGATCAATTAGTTAGAACAAATACCCCAATTTTGCTAAGTAATATGAAAACATGGAGAAAGTTGAAAGGACACTAACCTCGATTAGACTTTGATCGACTGATGTCGTTGGGGAAGTAAACATCCATGTTAATTAGACCAGGCTGTGGTGCACGCACTAAAATTTTATTGCCAGCTTTCAGTTCATAACACTTAGACATTTTTCTCCAAAGGTCCGCATTAAAATAAGAGTGACCATCTTTATTAAGTTTTACACTAACCATCATTGCAAATCCATGTTGCATTGTCAATATGACATCCTGGGAGCCATCAACAAAGTAAAGCCCAAGATTACCTTCTACTCCTGTTCTTGCAAAGCAAAGGATGTACTGCTCGAAATGAAAATTAAGATCGTAAATTAGATATATTGACATACCAAGATGCAAATATGTGAGTAACTGATAGAACAGATCAATATATAGATGAAAGCAAAGTACAAAAATATAGAATTAAAAATAGATAATGTAACAAATATTTGATGCAAATATATAGATACTGTAGCAACAGATGGTATATGTTCACAAATTTAGGCCATGCCGACCGTGGTAGGTTGAGATTGAACATACCGAGCGCTCCCTGAAGTCATCCAGAATGGTGAGATAGAACTTCGTTTCTGACTGGCCACGACCACAGTTGCCCGATTTGTGCTCGCACTGTGGACACTTGAATGAACACCCATGAATCAGCTAGAATAAAAATGATTCCATGGCGATTTCCACCGATTGATTAACAGCGGCGAACGGACTGCGATAAGAGATGAGTGAATATTTCGCTAAGTTGATTACCTTCTCCATGAGAAAAATTCTCGGCCCAATCCCGAGGAAAACCCCAGTCGACCAGAGTCTAGAATGTCGGTGTAGATAGGCGGCAAAAAGCGCTAGGAGCGAAATCCCGTGTCGTTTGGAGCGCGACCTACGCCCGCGTCAACAACCGTCAAGCTTAGGGTGCAGAGTTGTAGAGGAGTCTGCGGCGAGTGAGTAGGGACGAAGTGGGCGAGGTTTTGTTTCCCTTTTGCATGTGTGAGTGAACACACACGGTTCACAGAGGCGACGGAGATGAATCATGTGCGATAATAAATCACCAAGATTGAATGGGAATCCAAATTTCCTTTGTCCTTCATCCATGAGTTTTTTTCTACGATGAACATAAACCCTGCTAATCATCGTGTTCAAATTTGATACTTTTCCGGGTTCATTTACAATATTTAGGGGATTATGTGCATTTTGTAGGCATTAATGCACATAATTCAAATTCAAACAATTGGTGCTTGAAAAGGTGCACAAGAACAGTCTGGAAAAACCATACTCGTGGTATTTAGTAATTTCTCAAGCCTTTTACAAGGAATGGGGAGACATTTCAATGGAATGTGTGGCAATAGTCAACCACAAATGCGTCATTTACTGGGTTATCAACTATAGAACAATGAAATACGTGCTTGAAAAACATGACACCTGGCATGGTGCCATGGTATGGCCTCACCGTGCCCTAGTTAAAAGATGAGAAGGTTTGATTTATGTCATCATACACGCCCTTCATAAATTGAACCATCACCGAGGAAGTTCAATGCTTTCGAGAGGGAAATCACCAAGATTGAAGGGAATCCAAATTTCAGTCGTAGTTTGTCATTCAGTTTTTTCCAACGATCAACATACCGCCTCAAATGCAACGTGTTCAAATTTGACATTTTTCCGAACTCATTTACCATATTTAGGGGATCATGTGCATTTTCTAGGCATTAATTATGCACATAATTCAAGTTCGAACAGTTGGTGCATGAAAAGGTGCACAAGAACGGTCTGGAAAACCATGCTCGTGTTATTTAGTACATTCTCATGCCTTTTTACAAGGAATGGGCAGATATTTCAAGGAAATGTGTGGCAATAGTCGACCATAAACACGTCGTTTACTGGGTTAACAACTATACAAAAAATGAAACACATGGTTGGAAAACATGACGCCTGGCGTGGTGCCATGGTATGGCCTCACCATGCCCTGGTAAAAGTTAGAGAATGTTTTCCTTATGTCGTGATGTACGTCTTTCATAAATCGAACCATCACCGAGGAAGTTTCATGGTTTCAAGGGGGAAATCACCAAGATTGAAGGGGGATCCAAATTTCCTTTGTCCTTTTGTCCATGAGTTTTTTCTACGATGAACATGCAACCTGCAAATCACCGTGTTCAAATTTGGCACTTTTCCGGTTTCATTTTCCATATTTAGGGGACTATGTGCATTTCCTAGGCATTAATGCACATAATTCAAGTTCAAACAATCGATGCATGAAAGGGTGCACAAGAACGACCTGGAAAACCATGCTTGTGCCATTTAGTAAATTCTCATGCCTTTTACAAGGAAGGGATAGATATTTCGATGAAATGTGTGGCAATAGTCAACCACAAACGTTTGTTTATTGGGTTTTCAACTATAGAATTTTTTTTGAAATAAATGCTTGAAAAACATGACGCCTGGCATGGTGTGCCATGGTATGACCTCACCATGTCCTAATAAAAATTTGAGAAGGTTTGGATTATGTTGTCACCAAAGAAGTTTCATGCTTTCGAGAGGGAAATCACCAAGATTGCAGGGAAATCCAATTTTTCTTCGTTCTTTGCCCTGGAGTTTTTTTCTACGAGGAACATACACCCTGCAAATCACCGTGTTCAAATTTGGCATTTTCCAGGCTCATTTACCATATTTAGGGGATTATGTGGATTTTCTAGGCATTTAGCGAATATAAATCCAATCCAGCTACAGGTGCACGGGTGTGATGTGAGGGACATGGATTGTCATTCGATCACGGCGCATCCTACGATGCAGACGCGCGATCCGCGTGGATGGGGTTCCGTCCAATCATAACGCAACACACAATGGACTCAGCGCACACTGTTTTCGAAAGCGACGGAGATGAATCGTGTGCGATAATGAACGAGCAAAATTGTAAGGGAAGCCAAATTTATGTTGTCGTTTGTCGTTAAGCTCTTGAATACCACCGCACTGTACGGCTGCCCGGCCCCTCCGTCCCAAAGCTCTCTCCAGGCGTCGTCCATGGCACCGTGGCGCATAGTAACTGGTAAGGAAGCGATGGCATCCCGCCGCGCCGCGTTCCTCGCCGCCCACGACCGCACACATGGTAAGGAAGTGATGGCATCTCGCCGTGCCGAGTTCATCGCCACCGGCGGCCAGACAGTTACATCGGCGGACTTTGAGGCTGCCATGGCCGAATGGTGGTGGATCTAGATGCGGCCAAAGCCACACAGAAGGAGCGGAAAAGGCAGAAAGCAGTCAAGAAAAGAGAGTCCCGCTACCGCAAGAAAAAAGAGGCCGCACGCCGTGGTGAAGAGAGCTTGGCGGAGATCGAAGCACGGTGGGCTGCCGCCTACAAGGCCGGGAAGGAGAACGTCGTCGTCTGGCCAGCATGCCCCGATGACAGCATGTGAGAAGTAGTTTAACTTTGTAGTATTAGAGAAAATTACCAGTAGTACTTTAAGTTTGTAGTATTAACGTACAATGTCGGTAAGAACATCCTTTGAGGGCTTTGAGCATTGGTTAGCATGTGTTCCCGTGTGCATTTTTTGTGTTAATCATTAGAAGATCACAAAACATACAGTTTCTATGCTGTACCCATCTGCGTTTTTTGCGTTAATGATCCATAAGTCAGTTACTTGTGTGATGTTTCCTAATAAACCAGGCGTACCATTGACCGAAAAAATCAACTACACATGTACATTTTTTTTGGAGACGGGATCTGCCAACTTTTTTTTCTCGCACACGAGTATTTTATGCACTTCATCTGCATTGTGTGTTCCCCCGCCCAAGTTTCAAGTTTTGTAGCGAAATTTTCATTAGGCGCATGCTTTTACAATTTATTCCTCCAACCACATCCCCACCCTTAGTATCCCCCCTCGCGCCTCCCCCTACCGGCATCTCAAAGCACCACGCGGCGCAACCACAGCTTCAACCACATCCACGTTCTGCTCGGATCCAGTCAGGTAACCCATCGATCTTTATCACGGCCCTGACCTGATTGCTTAAATGGCGCATGCGAAACATCCTCATGCCTCCAAATCCCCACCGCCAGGAGATGATGGTGGTCCATGGCGCGATGGCCGCTGTGCGTGTTGACAAGGAGGAACACCTCGCCTCCGCCGCCACCGCCGACATGGTGCAGGCTCTAGCCCAGATGAAGTGCCCCAGCGACTACCCCCCAGGACTTAACAGGTAAGATCTGACGAGCTAAATCTTACCAATACCACTTGCAATGGCTATGATTTGTACGGTTGATGTATTAAGCATGTTCGTGCCTTGTTTATTTCAGTACTGCACACTGTGTGATGTTCAAATATTACCGTGTCCAGCTCAATTTCACCAATACCAGCAACAAACTTACAATACATGACTCAGGATATCACTAGAGATGCTGCCCATTTGCTATTTTTAGTGGATGCTAACCCTGTTGTACTTAACATGCTTGTCCATGTACTTACGCAGGGTCATAACGGATGATGCTGTTGTTTGCCATCGAGGTTAGCCGCATCCCTTGTCTTACAATATTTCACATCATTTGTGCAATTGCAGTTTAACTTCTACCATTTAGTGGTTGCATGTAGGTACACATGTCAGTGGCACTGATCCACACTTTGACCCAGAGGAACAGCTCGCCTCCACCGTCGCTGGCTTTGGGCGAGCTCTGGCCAAGATGAAGTGCCCCAGCAATTACCTCTCAGGACTTACCAAGTATGTACTCACCAGTTCAATCTTACCAATACCAGTTGCAATTAATGGCTATGTTCTGTATGGTCGATGTATTAAGCATGTTCTAGTAAACATGCCTAACACGTTTCAGCTACTTTGCCTACCTTTTTATACATCTGGGCCATTCTTTGCTCTTGCAGCACCTGCCTTGTGATGTTTAACTATGCCAATTGCATTTTTATCAGTACCGGTTTCAATGTCTATTAAGCTTGTTGCAATTAACAGTTGAATCCATTTTTAAATAGTTGTCTTTCAATGGCTACAAACTTACAAAACATGACTTAGGATGCTGTTAAGCCTGTTGCAATTAACACTTGTATCCATTTTTTAATCTGTCCATTTGCTACCATGCTACTCTCCGCAATGAAGATATACTAGAGATGCTGCCCATTTGCTATTTTTGGTGGATGCTAACCCTGTTGTACTTAACATGCCTGTCCATGTACTTACGCAGGGTCATAACAGCCGATGCTGTTGTTTGTCGTCGAGGTTAGCTGCATCCCATGTCTTATAGTATTTCACATCATTTGTGCAATTGCAGTTTAACTTCTACCATTTACTAGTTGCCTGTAGGTACACATGTCAGTGGCACTGATCCACGCTTCGACCCGGAGGAACAGCTCGCCTTCACCGCCGCTAACTTTGGGCGGGCTCTGGCCAAGATGAAGTGCCCCAGCAACTACCTCTCAGGACTTACCAAGTATGTACTCACCAGTTCAATCTTACCAATACCAGTTGCAATTAATGGCTATGTTTTGTACGGTCGATGTATTAAGCATGTTGTAGTAAACATGCCTAACACATTTTAGCTATTTCCCTACCTTTTTATAGACATCTGGGCCATTATCTGCTCTAGCAGCACCTGCCCTGTGATGTTTAACTCTGCCAATTGCATTTTATCAGTACCAGTTTCAATGGCCATTAAGCCTGTTGCAATTAACAGTTGTATCCATTTTTAAAGAGTTGTATTTCAATGGCTACAAACTTACAAAACACAAATTAGGATGTTGTTAAGCCTGTTGCAATTAACAATTGTATCCATTTTTTAATCCATCCCTTTGCTACCGTGCTACTCTTTCGCAATGAAGATATCACTACAGATGCTGCCGTTTTATTTACCATTTGCTATTTTTGGTGGATGTTAACCCTGTTGTAGTTAACATTGGCTTTCCATGTACTTACACATGGCTACAATGGGCGATGCTGTTGTTTGTCGTCGAGGTTAGCTGCATCCCATGTCTTATACACCATCTATTCCTAAATATAAGTATTTTTAGAGATTCCAATATAGAATACATAAGGAGCCAAATGAGTGAATCTAGATTCTAATGTAAACTATATCTATAATTCTATATACATCCGTATGTAGTTCATATTGAAATCTCAGAAAAAAATACTTGTACTTAGGAACATAGGTAGTTATGTTTTACATCATTTGTGCAATCTCAGTTTAGCTTCTAACATTTATTGGTTGCTTGTAGGTACATATATGAGCGGTACTGATCCACGCTTCGATCCTTTTTGCGTACGGGCAATGAGATATTCATGAACAAGCTTCAAGTGAGGAAACTAAGAAAGATTGTTAGGCGAAAGAAACGGGTGATTGGAATTAAGCTCTTTATTTACACTTTGTCCAAGACAACAGTGAACTTTAGGATGGTAAGTAATGTGTTGCCTTTTCCCCTGCCCACAACAAGTTACTCTATTAGAACTCAGTATCTGATATTTTTCTCTTTTCAGTGGTTTCTGAAGCTATTTACTGATGATTACCTTGCAAACTACATGACCGGAGTGGAGGCAACTAAGGTTAAAGTATATAATTCATGCTACCATGATAATTCTCTAGAAGTCTTCCTGAAGGCGGTGAAGGATGGGCAGGCGATCGTCACAAGGGGTTGGACAAAAGTGGTTTGTGCCTATGGCATGCAGGAAGGCACATTATGGGCATTCCGCTTCTTCAACACCGTCGGCAGTCAAAATGATTTACACTTGTCTCTTCACCTTTACCACCTTTAAATATTGTGGTTCATCATAGTTAATTACTGCCTAATCCTGTAATTACTGAACATATTGTACTGACAATTTTATTTATGGATTCGTTGTTGAACCATTGTGCTGAGAATTTGAGTTGCACGTTTCATATTTCAAAATTTCCAATTTGAATAATAAATTATAGGCAAAAATAAAAATATACATGAGCTAATAAAATAATGTGCACACGGTTAGAAAGAAAACAACGTGTGCAATGTAAAAAGAGAAAAGACAGTCATGGAACTTTGCAAACGGTTCTGGCAGTAAAAGCGCTTGTGATGGATAGCCCAATACCACACATTTTTCTACATCAAATCGTGTGTGATGTAGTTCATAAAAGCAAACAGTTAACCAAGGCAGAGCATGTGTGATAGTTACACCTTTCACACATGAGCGTATACATAAAACTGTGTGGGATGTACATACGAATGGAAATGTTTTCCCTGGATTGACAGTGTGGGATGTACATAAGAAAGGAAATATTTTTCTAGGATTCACCGTGTGGGATGTACATACGAACGGAAATGATTGGGTTTCGATGCCTCGCCCGATCGCACACAAGCTCATTTGGCCCCAGCCTCTGTCCCAGGAGGGCCTATCCCCGACGATTTCTAGGTCGTGTGGGAAGGACCCCCTATCGCCCACACTCACTTGGCGAAGGTTCCAAATGCCGTCACGGAAAGGGGTTAAAAACTATTTGTATAGCACCGACACGTACCAGTGCTAGGGGGCGCGCCAAGTGGGGGGTGTCGGTGTCAAAACCGGTGGATCTCGGGTAGGGGGTCCCGAACTGTGCGTCTAAGGCTAATGGTAACAGGAGGCAGGGGACACGATGTTTTACCCAGGTTCGGGCCCTCTCGATGGAGGTAATACCCTACTTCCTGCTTGATTGATCTTGATGATATTAGTATTACAAAAGTTGATCTACCACGAGATCGTAGAGGCTAAACCCCAGGAGCTAGCCTATGATTCTGATTGTTGTTGTCCTACGGACTAAATCCTCCGGTTTATATAGACACCGGAGAAGGCTAGGGTTACACAGAGTCGGTTACAAAGAAGGAGATCTAACATCCGAATCACCAAGCTTGTCTTCCACGCAAAGGAGAGTCCCATCCGGGCATGGTACAAAGTCTTGAGTCTTGTATCTTCATGGTCCAACAGCCCGGACAAAGTAGATAGTCCGGCTGTCCGGATACCCCCTTATCCAGGACTCCCTCAGTAGCCCCTAAACTAGGCTTCAATGACGATGAGTCCGGCACACAGATTGTCTTCGGCATTGCAAGGCGGGTTCCATCTCCGAATACTCCAGAGTAAATCTCGAATACTTAAATCATGTCTGACTCTGTAAGATAATTTCCGCACACCACCGTAGAGAGCATAACATGTTACAAATCTAATCTGCTGACAAATTTTCATGGTGTGCCCTTACGCCGTGGCCTGGCTCAATACGAACCGGTTTTTCTCGGCCTATCATGACACGCACCGCAAGGCGGTTTTATTGGCACGCCTCGTTGAAGCAGAGATCGTGTTCCCCTTATTGCGGGATTCCCATCAATACGGGCATGGGCAACCCCACTACGCCTGTTGGTATGACTCCGTGTTTTTAGGCAAGTCCCAAGCGGTTACGCTGAGGACGCTTGATATTCACCTCCTTTATAGAGGGGCTGAGGCCTATCCCTCTTTCCTACCACGCTTGCGCCTTTCCGCATCTCGAGTTCCAACACCCTAAGCCCAAGCTTAGGCACTTCGGATCTTCAATCATGTCCGGATCCAACCTTCAAGGCCGGTGGATGGCCTCCTCTGTCACAGAGGAGGACATTGTGAAGCTTAGGGAGGTCAGATATCTGACAGCCGACATCAAGCACAGGCTCCCTGCTCCAGGGCAGGTCATCCCTACTCCCGAGCCCAATGAGAGCGTCGTATTTGTTTCTCACTTCTTCCGTGGCTTAGGCTTCACCCTCGATCCCTTTGTGAGAGGGCTCATGTTCTATTACAGGCTAGATTTTCATGATCTGGCTCCGGACTCCATCCTTCACATCTCGTCATTTATCGTCGTGTGCGAAGCCCTCCTCCACATCACCCCGCACTTCGGCTTATGGCTCAAGACCTTCAATGTAAAGCCGAAGGTGATCGAGGGGTGACACGCGGAGTGTGGAGGCACTGCAATAAGGATTAGCTTAGCAAGGCGGAGAGAATCAGGTGTCCGACGCCACTTCCCGAAGGCTAGCCTAGTCTTGCAATAGCCAGGATGCTTAGTCGTGTGCTAAGTCAAGTGCCCTCGGGGAAAGACGAAGGGAAGAACAGAGAAGTAGAGCTTCACACATTGCACACCCAAACCGGGGGAATTACTATTTCCATGAAGGAGGATAGTCGGGGAGGGGAATCTAAGGTCTCCTCACCCCGCGGGAAGAAGAGGGCCGCCTCCGAAGACTTGGAGACGGAGGTGCCTAGACAAGGGAAGAAAACTTCACCAGGGGGCCCTGCCCCGGAGGGCGTCCTCACCGCGCCAGGCCCGCAAACAGGCCATCCCTCCACCGAGATGTAAGTTAATCGTAAATACAAAGCTACTGCTTCCTGCTCCGAGAACAATAACCAGGATCCATTCTTTGCAGTCCGGCTAGTAGCTCTTCTCGATAGAGTTCGTCTTCGGGGGATCTTCTTCTGGAGATGATGGAGAGTGAAACCCCACCTGCCTCTCCGCCTCATGGGGCGGGCTACCCCGAGGTATCGTCACGGAGGAGTCCAAATTCACCGAGGCCAGAAGCTAATACTTCGGCCGCCCAGAGCCCGGAGCGTTCGGCTCCCACGGGGGGCAATAAGAAGGGTCCGGCACAGTCCGGCGACCGGCCGGACACGCTGACGGGCCTTCTGGAGCAAGCTGCTCTCTCGGAGGATCACCATTTGTTAATGAGCATGGTGCTTGAGAAGATTTCATCCTCCACAAGCGGGTTAAATGAAGCTTTTACGAGCCTGCTTAAAGGCTTTGAGGTACATAATGAAATATGTAATTTTTTGGTTGTACCGCATGTGCTAGGTGTGCTCCGTATAGATAGTAGCCCCTGAGACTCTGGTTGCCAGCCCTAGGCGGCAAACGGAGGATCACACTCTTAAGTAATGATCACACTGCATTCATGCGCAGGTGGCTAAGGGTCCGGCGGTAGACCGGACCGCTAAATTCGCCGAACTGAGGCGACAGATTGAAGTTGTGGACGCCGACATCATGCTTGTGAACGAGAGGCTTAACGAGTCACAGAGTATGTGCTCTATTTTCCCTATTTGTTATAGGAAATATTAAGAGGAGCATAATGTTAATGTGATATGCTTCGACTGCAGGCAGAGCTGCTGCCATGGAGGCCCTAAGGGCGGAGCTTGCACTAGCCAAGGAACAAGCCCGGGCTAGCAATGCGGCTGCCCTAAAGGCGGCCGAATATTTGAGAGCCGAACGGGCTGCTCATCGCCGAAGCAAAGATAAGATAGCCGAGATGGCTGTGGAGCTGAGAGACGCCGCCGGCCGGTATGAGCTCCTTGAAAAGGAGAATCAAGCGAAGTCGGCTGACCTGAAGAAGGCCCTTGATGCGGCCAAGGAGACGCGTTCCGAAATTAGGGATACGTGGGAGGAGCTTCGACAGGCCGGAGAAATCACGGCTGGAAGCCCTTATTTGTTGCGGATGAAGTTCTTAGATCCGAAGTATGCTCTTATGGATCGGCGATGGAGCGCTGCAGACGCGTATGCGGATCTGGCAAAAAGTATGGCTGATGCGACCAAGTTTTTCGAGGATAAAAAAGATAGTGAAGTAGAAAGGCTATTCTGGTCGCAATTCAGTGATCCAACGCGCCCGTTGCCATTGAGTGAAAGGATGGCTGCTGTGGCCGAGCTCCATAGGTTGTCCGGTTTTGCAATGAGGTCGGTAATAGACCATCTATGGCCGAAGGGACCGAAGCCGGACAGTTATTTTGGTTTAGTGCAACAATTCCTTGGCACCGTATCACGAATCGATGCCATGAAGAGGTCGGCGTGCATAGAGGGTGCGCGGATGGCTCTTGCCCATGTTAAAGCATATTGGGCAGATATGGAGGCCACCATCATTGCAGCCCAGAATCCAGCGGGAAGCCAGGATCCAGCCAAGTACTATTTCGAGCACGTAACAGAAGGTGCTTGTTTAATAGAGGCTCAGTGCTCGAAGAGTGTCATGTTCGAGTGACAACTCGTTCCGTTGTAAAAACAATTGTATTTTAATTATGGAGGCTATGTTTATACTTTTCGCCCGAAAGTGTTATTGTGCCTCCTGTGCGGCCATTTGATGTATATATAACCTGAAAGTCAGTAGTCGTTGGCTTCAGCCCCCACGCATACAATGCGGGGGTGTTCGCAAAAATGTGTGTAATCACACTTGATCCAATGTCTTGGTCCATTAAGGAGGTGATTGCACGTCGAACTAGGCAACCGACTATATAGCTTTAACACTTTCACTTAGCCATAGGAGTTTGACGGTGGGGCTACTATATAGCCCCTGGTACCTTCACGTGCATCTGGATACGTGCGCGTGTGTACATGACCGGGAAACGGCCCTTCGTTAATGCGGAGGAATCCTAAAGATTCCGATGAGTCCTCGAGTGGTTGACCAGTCTCTTGCTATATCATGACAGTCAGTTTTCGGCTTTCTCTACTGAGGTGCTCATCCGGAATAACAAGGGCATAATCGCAGTAGTTCTCCTTTGGCCGCCTTAGCCAATAGAAGCGGAATGTAAGGCAGCACACCCAGGAGCCGGGCAAACCCAACATTTGACCAAAGACATGATTTGGAGCTGATGCATATAAGGCCAAACTCGTGACGCCGAACACTCCCAAAGGTATTCAGACTGTATAACATATACTGGGCTGAGTTGTGCCCTTGATTATGAACCCTGTATTTCCAGGTACGTGCGTTAGTCTATCGTGGCGAAATGCCAATAACGCCAGTATCCCCTATGGGTGTATTGAGTAACCGTGGGATGTCAAGCAACAAGAGACAGGAAAGAAGGTTTGCACATGGGCTTAATCTAAAGAGAAACCTTTGAGCGGGGCCTTACTGCACGTCTGTGCCTTTGTCTCCGTTGTGCCATATCCTGGTAGGGTGTCGCACGAATGGTGTCTGTAAAAAGGAAAACTCATGTAAAAGAGTATGGCGTAAGCGTGCGAAGAGTTGGTTATTATCAATGGATAGTAGAAGTGTAAGACGTTGGCCTGTTAATAAGGTCAAGCCAAAAGGTGGGATTTATTGCATGTTTGCAGCCCCTGATGCCCTCTATGGGATTACGTGTATAGCACACAGCTCAGGTTTATCTGGGCTGTTACCGACGGTGGTGCACCGGCCTCGTCTAACCGTGTCCGTGGTCTTAACAACCGATCATGCGTTCTGATAGGAGAGACCGCTTAGTGTCCGACTGCTAGAGCCGCCGCATACTCTTCCGCCCGTAAGGAACACTCTGTATTTCCGCTAACAATGATGACGCCACGTGGACCGTGCATCTTGAGTTTAAGGTAGGCGTAGTGCGGTACTGCGTTGAAGCGAGCGAAGGCCATTCTTCTGAGCAATGCATGATAACCACTTTGGAGGGGAGCGATGGTGAAGAGTAATTCTTCGCTTCTGAAGTTGTCTGGAGAACCGAATGTCACCTCTAATACGAGGGAGCCCTTGCAGCGGGCCTCGACGCCTGGTATCGCCCCTTTAAAGGTGGTGTTACTTTGGCTGATTCTGGATGGGTCTATCCCCATCTTGCGGACAGTGTCCTGATATATTAGATTGAGACTACTGCTGCCGTCCATGAGGACACGAGTGAGATGGTAACCATCGATTATTGGGTCGAGCACCATGGCAGCCGATCCTCCATGCCGGATACTAGTCGGGTGGTCCTTGTGATCAAAGGTGATCAGGAAGGCCGACCAGGGGTTGAGTTTGGGGGCGACGGGCTCTACAGCGTATGCATCTCTGAGCGCGCGTTTGCGCCTTCTCTTTGGTATGTGAGTCGCGTAGATCATGTTTACTGTTTTTACCTCTGGTGGGATTTTTTTCTGTCCCCCAGTGTTCGGCTGGCGAGGCTCATCCTCGTCTTCACTTGGTGTTTCCCTTCCCTTGTGTTCGACATTTAACTTGCCGGCCTGCTTAAAGACCCAGCATTCTCTGTGAGTGTGGTTCACAGGTTTTTCCGGGGTGCCACGAATTTGGCACAATCTGTCCAGGACTTTGTTCAGGCCGGACGATCCCTCTTTGCTGCCTTTAAATGGCTTATTTTGTTGACAGGGTCGAGGGCCCCTGAATCCGGCGTTGACCGCCGTGTTGTCCGGACTTTCTTCCTTGTTTCGACGTTTGTTTTTATTGTGCCTTGGCTTCCCGTTGCCATCCCTAATTTCGGATGTGCTCGGGTCGCTGGTGCCTCTATGGGCTAACCAACTATCTTCACCCGCGCAGCAGCGGGTCATAAGGCTTGTTAAGGCTGCCATTGTCCTCGGCTTTTCTTGGCCGAGGTGTCTGGCGAGCCACTCATCTCGGATACTGTGCTTGAAGGCCACTAGGGCTTCGGCATCCGGACAATCGACAATTTGTTTCTTCTTAGTGAGAAATCTGTTCCAAAGCTTACAGGAGGACTATCCGGGCCGCTGTATTATGTGACTTAAATCGTCAGTGTCCAGAGGTTGGACATAGGTCCCTTGAAAATTGGCCCAGAAAGCGTCCTCAAGTTCTTCCCAACTTCCGATTGAATTTTCGGGGAGGCTTTTCAACCAGTGCCGAGCTGGCCCCTTCAACTTGAGGGGAAGGTATTTGATGGCATGGAGGTCGTCCCCACGAGCCATGTGGATATGAAGGATAAAATCCTCAATCCAGACCCCAGGGTCTGTCGTTTCGTCGTATGCCTCTATGTTCACGGGTTTGAATCCCTGTGGAAACTCGTGATCTAATACCTCTTTAGTGAAGCACAGAGGGTGCGGAACCCCTCTATATCTGGACGTGTTGTGGCATGATGTCGACTGTTGTTGTCTCTGGTGTTGATTCTGAATTGGCATTCGATCAGTCTGATCGTTTTGGTGACCGTAATCCTGCGCCGGAGCATGTCCTCTAGATGCATAGATGGACCTGGTCGCGCCGGCCTTTTTGTCCAGGAGCTCACGTAAATCGTGTGCGGCGTCAGTGGCTGCTCTATCGTGGTCATGAAGTGGCTGGTCCAGCCTACTGGCCGTATTGTTCTTTGGCGGAATGGCCTCATCGTCGAATTCTGGCAGCAGCTTGCGCTTTGGGTAGCTCTTTATGTGGCGATCGTCGCCATATTTTTCTTCAGTGTCTAGCACTTTATTCCATCTGTGGTTGAGCGTTTCCTGTGCGGCCTTAAGCCTTTGCTTCTGCTTCTTTAGGCTTCTCGCAGTGGCCATAAGCCTTCTGTGGAGGTTATCTCATTCCAAACATTTTTTCGGGATGATGAATGCATCATCATCCGGACTGTACTCTTCTCCGAAGGCAGGTTGATGAGTTCGGCCCTCGGGATCGTTGTGATCGGGCGTCTGCTCCGGACTGTGTTCTGCGTGAGCTGGCTCATCCTGCTCCATCGCTGGGTCCATATGGTCATTGTTGCCTTTGGAGTTGACTGGGGTGTCGATTTTTCCAGCGTTGTTATCGCTATTTTTACTGTGGCTGGACTTAGAGCGGCGTCTGCGCCGTCGTTTTGGCTTTTGTCCGGGGGTTTTATCCTCCGTTGTGTCCTTTTTGTCATCATTGTCCTCCTTAGGCGTGTCCACCATGTATATGTCATATGATGAGGTGGCAGTCCAGCGCCCCGTGGGCGGTGGTTCCAAATCATCCCCTGCGCCGACGTCCATACCGTCAGTGTCGTCGGAGTCGAAGTCAAGCATGTCTGTTACGTCATCGACAATGGCTATTAAGTGGGTGGTGGGTGGGCGGAGATTTTCTTCATCGTCCGAATCCCCCTCGAGCCGGATATAGTTCGGCCAAGAGTCTCCTGACAAAGAGAGAGGCCTTAATGAATTCAGCATGTCGCTAAAGGGCGAGTGCTGAAAGATATCCGCAGCAGTGAACTCCATTACCGGAGCCCAATCGGGTTCGATAGGCCCAGGTGCGTGCGATCCGGAACCTACAGCCGGACACAAGTCCGGGGTCCGGTGACACAGACTTCCGTGGGGTGGAGTCTGTGTTCGGCTCTACCACCAATGAGTGTGCGGCCTCCGGGGCGGGGTCCATCCACCCGTCCTCGCACGACGCGGTCTGCCCCGGATTTAGGTCCGGAGCTATTGCAGGTGCGATATCCCGAATATTGTCTGACAGCAGGTCTAAGCCGTGCTTGTCGTGACTGTTCGACGCTCCTAGCGTAGGCCTAAATCCATCAAAGATCAAGTCTCCGCGGATATCGGCCGTGTAGTTAAAGTTTCCAAACCTGACCTCATGGCCAGGGGCGTAGCTGTCGATCTGCTCCAGATGGCCAAGCGAATTGGCCCGCAGTGCGAAGCCGCTGAACACGAAGATCTGTCTAGGGAGAAAAGTCTCACCCTGGACCGTGTTGTTGTTGATGATTGAAAGAGCCATCAAGCCTTGCCGCGATGACACAGAGGAACTCTCAATGAAAGCACCAATGTCGGTGTCAAAACCGGCGGATCTCGGGTAGGGGGTCCCGAACTGTGCGTCTAAGGCTAATGGTAACAGGAGGCAGGGGACACGATGTTTTACCCAGGTTCGGGCCCTCTTGATGGAGGTAATACCCTACTTCCTGCTTGATTGATTTTGATGATATGAGTATTACAAGAGTTGATCTACCACGAGATCATAGAGGCTAAACCCTAGGAGCTAGCCTATGATTCTGATTGTTGTTGTCCTACGGACTAAATCCTTTGGTTTATATAGACATCGGAGGAGGCTAGGGTTACATAGAGTCGGTTACAAAGAAGGAGATCTAACATTCGGATCACCAAGCTTGTCTTCCACGCAAAGGAGAGTCCCATCCGGACATGGTACGAAGTCTTGAGTCTTGTATCTTCGTGGTCCAACAGTCCAGGCAAAGTGTATAGTCCGGCTGTCCGGATACCCCCTTATCCAGGACTCCCTCAGGGGGGAAACCCACTAGGACTCCTAGTCCTAGTCGGTTTCCCCCTTCCTTCTCACGATGGGGTAAAGGGGGAAGGAGAGGGAGAGGGGAAAGGAAAGGGGGGCTGCGCCCCCTCCCCTTGTCCAATTCGGACTGCCCATGGGGGGGCACCCCTTGTGGGTTGCCCTCTCTCTCCCCTATGGCCCATGTTGGCCCATTACTTTCCCCCGGGGGTTCTGGTAACCCCTCGGTACTCTGATAAATATCCGAAATGCTTCGAAACCATTCCGGTGTCCGAATACTATCGTCCAATATATCAATCTTTACCTCTCGACTATTTCGAGACTCCTCGTCATGTACGTGATCTCATCCGGGACTCTGAACAATCTTCGGTCACCAAAACACATAACTCATAATACAAATCGTCATCGAACGTTAAGCGTGCGGACCCTATGTGTTCGAGAACTATGTAGACATGACCGAGACACATCTCCAATCAATAACCAACAGCGGAACCTGGATGCTCATATTGGTTCCTACATATTCTATGAAGATCTTTATCGGTCAAACCGCAATGACAACATACGTCATTCCCTTTGTCATCGGTATGTTACTTGCCCGAGATTCGATTGTCGGTATCCTCATACCTAGTTCAATCTCGTTACCGGCAAGTCTCTTTACTCGTTCCGTAATGCATCATCCCGCAACTAACTCATTAGTCACATTGCTTGCAAGGCTCATCATGATGTGCATTACCGAGAGGGCCCAGAGATACCTCTCCGATACTCAGAGTGACAAATCCTAATCTCGATCTATGCCAACTCAACAAACACCTTCGAAGACACCTATAGAGCATCTTTATAATCACACAGTTACGTTGTGACGTTTGATAGCGCACAAGGTGTTCCTCCGGTATTCGGGGGTTGCATAATCTCATAGTTAAAGGAATATGTATAAGTCATGAAGAAAACAATAGCAATAAAACTTAACAATCATAATGCTAAGCTAACAGATGGGTCTTGTCCATCACATCATTCTCCTAATGATGTGAACCCGTTCATCAAATGACAACACATGTCTATGGTCAGGAAACTTAACCATCTTTGATTAACGAACTAGTCAGTAGAGGCATACTAGGGACACTTTGTTTGTCTATGTATTCACACATGTATCAAGTTTCTGGTTAATACAATTCTAGCATGAATAATAAACATTTATCATGATATAAGGAAATATAAATAACAACTTTATTATTTCCTCTAGGGCATATTTCCTTCATGATAGAATATGGAATATTTACCATAACAATACTTGCATAAATGGCAAAGCATGTACAAATTGATGCTAGTTCAATTACTACTAGATGTAGATGAGTGCTAATGTCATGGTCCGCAAGAACGGATCAGATCCAATAAATAGACAATTGTAAAGGAGAGGGTGGAAGGGGCAGGTGAGGGAGAGGAACTCTGAGGTGCAGGGCTTGACCTTCCTCTTGCTACCGTTGGTGGTGGTGATGGTGAAATCGAAGCTAGGGAAGGAAGAACATGACGACACCGAGTAGAAGTGGTTGGTGGGCGTCGACGGCCGGGCAGGGCTGTCTTCCTCCCTGGACGCCTGATGCAACTGTTGCACCCTCCCCCCGTCGACTGACACTAGCTGCCGGTGCCACCAATGAATCTGCCTCCAAAATTCCCTCGCCGCCGCTAGCTAGCTGCTCTCCTACCGCATCCTTGGCCATATCACCTCGAAGCCACAACCCAGTGCCAATACACGCATAGAAGCCCACCCCCTCATTGAGTGCCATGGTGGCCAGGAAGGTGCTACTGGCTTGGGTAGGAGGTGGTGATGGGGCAACTAACATGGAACCCGGGGTGGAGCCAATCCTATCAACTGTATCAGATAGATAGTATGGAGGAGGGAGGGTGCGTCGACGGATGTCATGGTTTAACATGGCCACCTATGGGGCCATCATCCCCTTGTGGTTCGGCAAGGGGGAAGAGCACGTTGCACAAAGAGCAGAGACTGTAGAGCAGCATGGCAGTGATGACAGGGGCAGTTTTTACCCAGGTTCGGGAGGCCGCAACGCGTAAAACCCTGCTCCTGCTTTGGTGGATTGATGAAAGGACCGTTATGGAGATGCGACGCTCTAGCACGGCAAGTGATAACCCACAAGTATAGGGGATCGTTTGTAGCCTTCTTCGATAAATAAGAGTGTCGAACCCAACGAGGAGCTAAAGGTAGAACATATATTCCCTCAAGTTCTATCTACCACCGATACAACTCTATGCACACTTGACGTTTGCTTTACCTAAAACAAGTATGAAACTATTTTGCAAGAATAGAACTACGAGTACTTTGCGAGAATAAAACTATGAATAAATTGCGAGACAATAAAAGTAAATAGCTTTTGTCAATGAGAAAGTCATTTGTCCCTAGGCAATCGATAACTATACCGGTAATCATTCATGCAATTTTATATGACGGAGAGGCATGAGCTAACATACTTTCTCTACTTGGATCATATGCACTTATGATTAGAAATCTAGCAAGCATCCGCAACTACTAAAGATCATTAAGGTCGTGAAACCCAACCATAGCATTAAGTATCAAGTCCTCTTTATCCCATTCGCGATGACCCCCAAACTCGGGTATGTGCTTCTGTCACTAACACCACCCATCATAAGCGAACCATTAACATATTGCAAAACCATACAGCGGGGATCCCTCCGTTTGCGCGACACGGAGGGCACCATAGGACAACACCATAAATAAAATAAACACTCATACCAACCAAGATCACAATTAGCCCATAGGACTAAAAAGATCTACTCAAACATAATAGGATAGACAAATATCATTGGGAAATAATATATGGAGTTGAGCACCATGTTTAAGTAGATATTACAGCGAGGAGAAAGGAGGTTACACCGCTGCATAGAGGGGGAGAGACTTGGTGTTGACGGTAGCAAGATCGTTGATGTAGATCGCCGTCATGATCCTTGTCCCGGCGACACTCTGGTGCCACCGGGATAGAGGGGGAGAGAGCCCCCTCCTCCTTCTTCTTCCTTGGCCTCCCCCTTGATCGGAGGAGAGTTCCCCCTCTGGTCCATGGTCTCTGTGGCGGCGGAGGGGCGGGAGCCCCTTCGAGATTGGATCTCCCTCTCTGTTCTCTTCTGATTCGCGTTCCTATTTTCTGGCTCTCCACTGTTTCTTAAATTTCCGGAGATCCGTAACTTCAATTGCACTGAAATTTTTACATGATTTTCCCATAAATTATCTTTCTTGCACCTGAAGAAGTGCCCCAACTGACTTATGGGGAGGGCACAAGATACTGGGCGCGCCCTGGTGGGTTGTGGTGGCTGTGGGCCTCCGTTTGTGTTGATTCCACCTCCTAAAAATCATAAATATTCCAGAATAATTCTCCATAGATTTTTATCGTGTTTGGACTTTGTTTGATATGGATATTCTACGAAACAAAAACATGCAACGAACAAGAACTGGCACTGGGCATTGGACCAATAGGTTAGTCCAATAAATCATATAAAATGTTGCCAAAAGTATGTGAAAGTTGTATAAATATTGGAATGAAACAATAAAAAATTATAGATACGACAGAGACGTATCAGCATCCCCAAGCTTAATTCTTTCTTATCCTCGAGCAGGTAAATGATAAAAATGATAATTTTTGATGTGGAATGCTACCTAGCATAATCTTGATCATATATCTAATCATGGCATGAATATTAAGACATAAGTGATTCAAAGAAATAGTCTATAATTTGACATAAATACATCAATACTCAGGCATCCCAACAAACAATCCTGTCTTTCAAAATGTCAATGCTAAAGAAAGTTATCCCTAAAAAATAATATAGTCTTGTCATGCTCTGTCTTCTTAACACTAAGTATTTATCATGCACAACCCCGATGACAAGCCAAGCAATTGGTTCATACTTTTTAACGCGCTTCAACTTTTTCAACCCTCATGCAATACATGAGCTCGAGTCATGGATATAGCACTACGGGTGGAATAGAGTATGATGATAGGGGTAAATATAGAGAAGACAAAAAGTAAGAAAGTCTTATATCGACGCGGCTGACTAACGGGCTATGGAGATGCCCACCAATTGATATCAATGCGAGGAGTAGGGATTGCCATGCAACAAATGCACTAAGAGCTATAAGTGTATGAAATCTCAATATGAAAACTAAGTGGGTGTGCATCTAACTCTATAATGAAAAATTCCCACTAGTATATGAAAGTGACAACATAGGAGACTCTCTATATGAAAAACATGGTGCTACTCTGAAGCACAAGTGTGGAACTAGCATGCCCCTTCTCTCTTTGTTTTTTCTTTTTTCTCTTTTTCTTTTTTTTCTTTTTCTTGTTTTTCTTTTCTTTTTTCTTTTTTTTTCTCTCTTTGTCCGGAGTCTCATCCCGACTTGTGGGGGAATCATAGTCTCCATCATCCTTTCCTCACTGGGACAATGCTCTAATAATGAATAATTATGATCAGCACACTTATATTTACTTACAACTCAAAAGAAATAAAAATTACAACTCGATACCTATAACAAAATATGTGATTGAGGCAAAGGTGTCCCGTCTTTCGATGAGATAGCCGCTATCATTTTGGAGGAAGTCGACTTTGACGATCTGACTACGAACGTGCGAGGACGTCGCGCCTTAGAAATCGCAAAACCAACTCCGAGAGGTTATTGACCACGCCGGAGCTTGATCAACCTGACTATGAAGGTCTATTTCCTGCAAGCAAATGAAGAACAAGCAAGAAACTAAGATTACAATCTGGATATTGCGAATATAGGATGAAAACTTTATTGATCAAGGTGGGGTTCTATGACGTCTTGGTCTGGTCATTGAACACAAACGAAGTACGCGAAGTTGCAGCTATGGCGAACTTTTAATCTAAACAAAACCCAAAGTCTAAACGATGCCCTAATGGCTGTATATATGGAGGAAGAGGAGGGAATTTCATGGCCCTTGAAGGAGGGATCCGAAACCAACCCTATCTCTTGTTTCCTCACACATACGGAGTCTAAAAACAATCTATACTCAAGTATTTCAAAATTACATGGGCCTGGCCCAAAAATAAGGTGACGCAACACCTATAATAGCCTCTGGATGAAATTTATGAAGTGGCATCCTGTATATTTCTTCCAAGGCTTCATGCACTCATTATTGTGGCTTCAAAGTCCTGAAATCATCACTTGTAACTCCGTTCTTGTTCCCATTGCGCATGCCATCATCTGCATGCTTGATCTTGCTCCAATGTTCATCCCTCTTGTCCCAGCTAGGCCCTTCATTTGTAAGCAAGGCAAATGTATCCAATTTAGGGAGCATCATATTCTCATGAACATTACAATCATTACCAAGAAATGAAAGTACCTGATAATTTAATTGGCATGCGTGAGCTCTAATAATTGGTCCAGTATGTATAGCAGCAGGGGCTGTGGGTGTAACAATGGTATTGATGTCCTCATCAATATGACTCTATATGAATGCCTCTGGCAGTGTACCAGGATGTGCAATGATCTAGCGTAACATGTATAAAAAATGATGAACAGTGGCTGAGACACAACTACTATGTCAGCTACATGATCATGCAAAGCAATATGACAATAAATACTCAAGTCACCAAACATAAGCGGTGGAAGTTGCATGGCAATATATCTCGGAATGGCTATGGAAAGGCCATAATAGGTAGGTATGGTGGCTGTTTTGAGGAAGATATAATAAGGCTTATGTGTGATAGTGCATATCATATCGTGGGGTTTGGATGCACCGGCGAAGTTTGCACCGACTCTCGAGGTGAGAAAGGGCAATGCATGGCACCGTAGAGGCTAGCAAATTGCGGAAAGATAAGAGTGCGTATAATCCATGGACTCACATTAGTCATAAAGAACTCATATACTTATCGCAAAAGTTTATTAGCCCTCAAAGCAAAGTACTACTATGCATGCCCCTAGGGGGATAGATTGGTAGGAAAAGACCATCGCCCGTCCCCGACCGCCACTCATAAGGAAGACAATCAATAATAAATCATGCTCCAACTTCATAGCATAACGAGAGACTATACGTGCATGCTTCAGGAATCACAAACCTTAACACCAATATTCTTACTAACCACAACCGTTTACTAGTACCTCCCACATATTCCATCTCTATATCGCAAAACTATTGCAAGGAATCAAACATATCATATTCAACGATCCACAAGTTTTATGTAGGATTTTATGACTAACCATGCAATTGACCAATTCCTGTTGACTCTCTAAATAGATATAAGTGAAGCATGAGAGTTTCTTTCTACAAAAGACCATGCTCTAACAAATATAAGTGAAGCAAAAGATCATTCTACGAATAACGGTTTCTATGTGAAGAGAAACAGGCAATCCAAACTTCAAATGATATAAGTGAAGCACATGAAGCATTCTATAAATCCATACTCAAAAGATATAAGTGGAGTGCAAAGAGCATTCTATAAATCAACCATAGACTATCTCATACCAGCATGGTGCATAAAAAATGAAAACTAAACACAAAAGACACTCCAAGATTTACACATATCACATGAACGTAACAAAAACGAAAACATACCGATACTTATTGAAGAAAGATGGGATGCCTTCCGGGGCATCCCCAAGCTTAGATGCTTGAGTCTCCTTGGATATTTACTTGGGGTGCCTAGGGCCCCAAGCTTGAGCTCTTGCCTCTCCTTGTTCTCCTCATATCGAGACAATCCTCGATCTTTGATCACTTCATCCACACAAACTCAACAGAAAACTCGGTAAGATCCATTAGTATAATAATGCAAATCACTACTTTAAGTACTATTTCAAACCCATTCATATTTTGTTTTTGCATTGTAGCTATTGTATTATAACTTTTCCATGGCTTATACCACCGATAGAATTGATCGTTTCATCAAAACAAGCAAAACAATGCATCAAAAACGAAATCTTTCTTAAACAGGACAGTCTGTAGCAATCTGAACATCTACCATAATTCTAGTACTCGAATTTTATTTTGAAAAATTAGGAAAAAAATAAATTTTTTTATAGAAAGACTGT
This sequence comes from Triticum aestivum, assembly GCF_018294505.1. Classification (NCBI taxonomy): domain Eukaryota; kingdom Viridiplantae; phylum Streptophyta; class Magnoliopsida; order Poales; family Poaceae; genus Triticum; species Triticum aestivum. Next base: position 441,577,942 of record NC_057801.1, on the reverse strand, counting down.
GCAAAAAGATTCAGAAACTTTCGACGTTCCAGTAAAAAAAATGTAAAATCACGCACTATAGCCAAAGTTTCTGTTTTTTCACCGCACATACTAACAAGCAATCTAATCATCCTAAAGGAAAATCTAGGCACATTATTTTTATAATACAATGGATTTGTACACGGGGATAATTATTTTTTCGAGAAACTTCCATGAAAAATTTACATTGTTTCCATGAGCATGAACACAAGTGTTCAAGGTCGACCCTCACTTCTCCAATGCCTCACCTTTCAATTGCTTCTATTTTTGAAAAAAGTTTTTAGGTTTCCCTCTATATTTTTTGTTTTTAAACTTTACAAAAGCACTCAATAGAAATAAATGACTTTAAAACTTCCGGGTTGTCTCCCTAGCAACGCTTTCTTTAAAGCCATTAAGCTAGGCATAAAGTGCTCAAGTAATGGATCCACCCGGAACCCAAGGTATATCAAAGCCAATTTTAATTAACAATGATTTGGCATTTAGTAGTGAGCACAAAGCAACATATATCATGCAATGACGAAGTCTAACTCTCTTCCTATGCATCAGCATGTCATAAAATAATAATTCATGCACATCAAGTAAAGGTCAATACATAGCATAAGCAGTTTCTTGCAATTTTATCGTGTTGGAAACATAAAGAGATAGAGATGTAGTTCCTCTCTCATAATAATTGCACCTAGGAGCAGCAAGCACATGCATATTATATTCATCAAATTATCATGTGCAATGGTAAAAGGCAACCCATCAATGCAATCCTTAATAAGAGCAAACTTCTCCGATATAGTGTAGTTTGAAGAATTCAAAAAGATAATAGGACTATCATGTGTGGGTGCAATAGCAAAAATTTCAATTTTAACATAAGGAACAACAACAAGTTCATCTCCATAAGAATAATTTATATTGGCATCTTGGCCACAAGCATATCAAGCATCATCAAAAAGGGATATTTCAAACGAATCCAAGGGATCATAGCAATCATCATAGCAATCATCCTTCGGTAAGCATGAAGGGAAATTAAAAATTGTATGAGTTGAAGAGACTATCATTAGAAGGTGGGCACGGGTGATCAATCCGCTCTTCCTCCTTTTATTCTTCGCTCTCGTCATTATCTTTTTCATCCAATGAGCTCACAGTTTCATTAATTCCTTCTTCCATAGACTCTTGCAAAATATTAGTATCTTCTTGGACAACGGAGACTTTCTAAATAAATGCATCAATATTGGAATTGTATTTATAATTCTCATAGTAATATTTAAGTATAGCAAAAAATTTAGGTCTATAAACTGAATCATCAAAATCTTCATACTTGTCAAACAAAGATTCATTTTCATAAGCACCCTTAAAAGCAACAAATCTTCTATTCATTCCACATCATAGTAATCATATATGCCATCAGCATAAGAAGCTAAGGTTTCATTATTATTAAATTTGCATGAAAACGGAAGGTATGGAGCGTTCATCCTAGAGCAACAAGTATAATCATATCTTAAGCATAGCTCCCGAGCATACCAATGCAACATATGAATTTGATCCCATAACAATTTCCCTTTTTGTGTTAAGCGATAATCCCTAAAGTATTCACGTTGATCCAATGTGTCTCCCATTATTAAGTTAAATGGGGTTTTCTCAAGATAATCAAAGTAGTGCATAATATCTTTAACATAATGAGCATCGAGGGTTTTAGGAGGTTCCCCATCTCCATGAGTAGCAAGTACAACTAATTTTTTTGGTGTTTCGTGTTCCATATCCATAACTAAAGATAGAGAACAACTTAGAACAGAAAATAAAAACTACTTAGTGATAAAGCAAACAAGCACACACGAGAATATTCACCCCACACTATTGCTCCCTGGCAACGGTGCCAGAAAAAGGTCTTGATAACCCACAAGTATAGGGGATCGTTTGTAGCTGTTGGTGTCAAAACCGACGGATCTTGGGTAGGGGGTCCCGAACTGTGCGTCTAGGTGGATGGTAACAGGAGACAAGGGACACTATGTTTTTACCCAGGTTCGGGCCCTCTCAATGGAGGTAAAACCCTACTCCTGCTTGATTGATATTGATGATATGGGTAGTACAAGAGTAGATCTACCACGAGATCAGAGAGGCTAAACCCTAGAAGCTAGCCTATGGTATGATTGTTGTTCGTCCTACGGACTAAAACCCTCCGGTTTATATAGGCACCAAAGAGGGTTAGGGTTACACAGAGTCGGTTACAATGGTAGGAGATCTACATATCCGTATCGCCAAGCTTGCCTTCCACGCCAAGGAAAGTCCCATCCGGACATGGGACGAAGTCTTCAATCTTGTATCTTCATAGTCCAGGAGTCCGGCCGAAGATGATAGTTAGGCTATCCGGACACCCCCTAATGCGGGACTCCCTCAGTAGCCCCCGAACCAGGCTTCAATGGCGATGAGTCCGACGCGTAGATTGCCTTCGGCATTGCAAGGCGGGTTCTTCTCCAAATCCTGTGTACCTGCTGAATAGCGTCCGGCTTCCTGTGAATACTGCGCTCCTTGGCTTCCACGCCCAATAATGGTCGTCTTCCACGTGTTGAACGAATGTGAAAAGTCAGGGTATTTTTACATTTACCCCCTAGCTGCGCAAATGAGCTGTCTATAAAAGAGACGAGGATCTAGATCCGAATCACACCATCCTCCCTTCGCGAGCATTCATCAGAGCGCATCTGACAGAAATCCATTCCATCATGGACAGTCGACGCAACTCCTCCTCTCGCCCTCCCAGCCCTCAGCCTGGAGAGTGGGAGAGATGCTCCGTCCCGCACAGTGAGCTAGTGGCGCTCCAAACCAAGGGATTTCTTCCCCCAGCCTTCATGGTCCCGGTTCGAGCCGGACTCGCCACCTATAAGGGCGGAAAGCAAGCGGAGAGCGTCCCCAGCCCCTCCAAAGGAGAGTGGGTATGCCTTGTCTCTTATTTGATAAGAGGGCTCGGATTTCAGGAAATCGGTTTCTCCGGGGGCTCCTAGAGTTCTATGGCCTCCAATTGCACAACCTTACGCCTGCCTCCATTTTGCATATCGCGGGCTTCGTGGCCCTTTGCGAGCTGTTTTTGGGCATCGAGCCTCATTTTGCGCTGTGGAAGAAGCTGTTCTGTCTTGTGCCCCGTTCTCAAGAGGGGTCAATATATCAAGTGGGCGGAGCCGAACTATGGCGCATCGCCAGGACCAGATACCTGTCCGGAACCCCGAAGAAGGCGTCCGAAGACTGGCCTTCGGCATGGTTTTATATAAAAGATGTCCCCCTGCCGGACCCTGTTTGGGTCGGCCTCCCCGAGTTCAATAACGCTCCTTTGAAGAAACGCCTAAGCTGGCGTCCACGGAGCCCTCAGAGGGAAAATGACAGGGACGTCATTTACCTGATGAGCCGGATAAGGTTATTAGCTCATTCTGGACTGACCATGATCGGAGTCATGGCCATATGCATTATGCGGGGGGTGCAGCCGCTCCAGTATAGAGGCCACCCCATGTGGGATTTCAACGGGGAGGACGATGCCACCCGCTGCGGCCGTAAGGGGCCGGGATCGGTCGCCGATCTGACGAAGATCTTGTCCGCATTGTACAAGGGAGAAGAGGAGGAATTCCTCCGCATCAATCCACAGGGCAGATTTTCTATGAACAATCCTCCAAGCTGGGTAAGCGAACATTCATTCTTGCCTATCCGATCCGTGCTCCCATAGAGGATATAAACAGCCCACCTCCACAACCCGAGGATCCGGAACGGTTCCTTGATCTGACCTCCCAAGAGGATTCGGACATATCGGTGGAGCTGATCGATGGGTTTTTCCATCAACTGAGCATCCATAAGGCCTTGGTCGCCATTACGGTCGATTACCCCGGAATACTTCCCGCTTCGTAGGTAACTGAGACCGAAGTCCCAATACTTTGAAAATGACCCATCTGTGCGTGTTTTTGACCACCGTATACCAATGGTGTTTCGCAGGGGGCGCCCTTGAGGCGGAGGGCCGAGCCCGCGGCGGCTAGCCAACAAGGGGCAGCACGGCCCAACAGGCTAAAAAGTAGTGCGGTCCGGATAGAAACTCCGGTGCAACGGTATGGCGCATCACCTTACTCCCCGGCCTTATTCCCGGTAGGCATACTAACGCTCGTGCCTTTTCAGGAAGAAGAGCGCTCGCCGGACTGTATCCAGAGAGGTTGCCAATCAGTCCTCCGCTCGCCAGGCTCCAAGGCCAGGTCCAGAAGCGGAGGTGAACACGGGGCGTGCGTCGGATGTTCCTCCGACAGAGGATGCCGAAAGGTTATCTGCCACCAATTCCGAGGTGGAGAGTGCCATGAATCATAGGCGCCGCCGGACAGCTCTTCGTGACGCGTGTTTCTCCCCAGAGGCATTGGATGCCTTTAACTCGGGAGATGCGCACCTCTGTGCCGCTCAAAATGGTCTAGCCAGAGCCACGGAGCAGTATGTAAAAGACATACGGGTGAGAAGATTTGATAGTTATATATGCCAGTAGCCCCCGAGACTTGAAATAGTTAGAATAACTGATTTAAGGATCATTTGTTGTGTAGGGTCTTACCGAAAAGAATACCCAACTTTCCCAGGAGCTGGATGAGTGCAAAGCCCAACTTGAGGCCGCACTAGCCGTAGCGGGGGAAGCCAAAGAGACCCCCTCTGGTAATATATGCTTCAAAAGACAAGTACTTTGTGAAGTGCGGCGTGTGTATAAGTCTGACAATAATATTGCAGATGGCGCCGGGATGGATCCGGACAAGCAACAACTCATGCGCCGATTAAAGGCCGGCGAGAGTGTGCTTACAAGGGTGAGGCAGGAGAAAAATAATCTCCAAGATGTCAACACCCAGCTGGGTGAGGAATTAAAGGATGTTCGTGCTCAGCTATATGACTCTGTTAAGGAGAATCAACGACTTCGACGCGACATTTTTAGTAAGTGCTTGAATGAACTTTGAAAAAGAGTTCGACGAGGAAGTCGTCTAACAGAGTTATGTCTGTAGGTATGCTCACAGGCCATCCTGTAGAGGAGATGCCCAGTTCTACGGGTGACCTGCTTCCCGAGCTCTTGCAACTGCACGAACGAGTTCGGCAGGTGATGAAAGGCATCACCCAGGCCTTGTGTCCATCTGTCTCCCTGCCCGAAGGCCTTGGAGAGCTTGCAGAGAGGCTTCAGGGAGAACGGCAGTGCTTCCGCTTATGGAAGATATCGGCCTGCCATCAAGGCGCCAGGGAGGCCCGGGCCATGGTGAAGACGCGGTACACGAAGGCTGACCCAAACCACATGGCCGAGGTCAGACCTGCGGGGCCCGATGGGAAGGAGATCCCATGTGAGCTTAGTGTACGGCCAAGTAGAATTGGCCGCAAAGTATTCCTAACAGGACTGTAAACTAGATAGCTTGCTAGATGGCATTGAAGAGGAATATTATGCCCAGTCAAGTTGACTATGTAATTTAAGATGACATGTAAAATGCCTTCTAGCCGGATTGTAGATCGTTTGTCATAGCGGACCTTTTCGCTTCAACCTCGGCGCCCAATAGTCCGGAGTGTGTCCGAATACCCTCGCGGTTATATAAGAACCGGGGCATGCATGGAGACCAGGCGTAGGGGTCATTAGTGCTTTATCAGACAAGTGCCCAACTAGTTATGTTATATTACATGGTTAGTAAGAAACATCTTCCAGGGAGAATAGTTCCGTTAGGGGTTCCTTTCCCTGGGAGGCATGCCCTAAAGTGCATGTCCGGACTGCGAAAAAAGCAGAAAAACATCTGGGGGCAGATGAATAAATAGGTAAGAAATTGTCTTTTAGTTCACCGATCGAATATTCCCTTAAGAACGCTAGCTTTCGGCTTCACCCAGTCTGAGGTACACATCCGGCTGACCCGGCAGTAACAATCGCAGAGGTGCTCCCTTTACCGCCTAGCCGAACAATCGGGAACGTAGGGGTAAGCACAGGAGCCAGGCAACCCAGCTTGGCCAAAACTTAAGTCATATCGATGCATATAATGGTGAATAAAAGGTACATGCGGAAGTGTGACACATGTGTTGGGCATGAAGCCCGTATAAATAAGCTTCTGTTAAAGAAGCCCCCAGGTATAATGAGCACGGATAGTGCGTCAAGTGTGTGCGAACAATGCGCGAACAAGCTTTCAAAGGCTGTAATAGGAAAGGGGGAGAAGGAGAGAAACAAAAGACAGCTAATATGTAAAATATAGACGGAGGAAGGAGACAAACTCAGAATCCGGTGCTAGGCGTAGAATCTTCGGAGACGGGCTGCGTTCCATGGGTTCGGCTCGAGTCGGTTATCCGATGCATCTCGCAGACGGTACGCTCCACCGGTCAGGACTTGGTCGATGATAAAGGGACCTTCCCATTTGGGCTTGAGTTTGTCCTTTTTCTTGTCCGGCAAGCGTAGAACTAACTCGCCAACGTTGTAAGTTTTGGCCCGTACTTCTCTGCTTTGATATCTTCGAGCTTGCTGTTGATAGAATGCGGAACGGGCTTTTGCCACGTCACGCTCCTCCTCCAATGCGTCCAAACTGTCCTGCCGATCGAGCTCGGCTTCTCTTTCTTCGTACATGCGCACGCGAGGTGAGTCATGAATTATGTCACAGGGCAGAACTGCCTCTGCGCCGTATACCATAAAGAATGGTGTAAATCCGGTGGTGCGATTTGGAGTGGTCCGCAGCCCCCAGAGTACGGAGTCGAGCTCCTCTACCCAGTGCGTGTTAGATTCCTTAAGGGACCGCACTAATCGGGGTTTGATGCCGCTCATGATTAGACCATTTGCTCGCTCGACTTGACCGTTAGTTTGAGGGTGATAGACTGAAGCATAGTCGAGTTTGATGCCCATGTTTTTGCACCAGAGTTTAACCTCGTCGGCCGTAAAGTTCGTGCCGTTGTCAGTGATGATGCTATGGGGGACGCCGTAACGGTGTACGACCCCTGATATGAAGTCTATCACCGGTCCGGATTCGGCCGTCTTAACAGGCTTGGCCTCTATCCATTTGGTGAACTTATCCACCATGACCAGTAGGTATCTTTGCTTGTGGGTTCCTCCTTTAAGGGGTCCAACCATGTCAAGCCCCCAGACCGCGAAGGGCCAGGTTATGGGTATAGTTTTGAGGGCGGTGGGTGGCATGTGGCTTTGATTAGCAAAGAGCTGGCAACCGACGCATCGTTGGACTAAGTCCTGAGCATCTGCCCGGGCCGTCGGCCAATAAAATCCTGTACGGAAGGCCTTGCCTACAAGGGCCCGGGCTGCGGCGTGGTGCCCGCCGAGTCCGGCATGAATTTCAGCCAGAAGGTTCCGCCCTTCCTCTTCGGAGATACACCTTTGAAGGACTCCGGTTGTGCTTTTCTTGTAAAGCTCTCCCTCATGGACCTTATAGGCTTTAGATCGCCGCACTATGCAGCGGGCCTCGTTTTGGTCCTCGGGAAGTTCCTGCCTGGTTAGGTAGGCTAGGAATGGTTCCGTCCACGGGGCAATGACTGCCATTATTACGTGGGCTGAGGATGTTACTTTGTTGGCAGAACCGCCAATTGTGTCAGAATGTTCGGTGTCGGGCAGTGCGGTTGGGTCCGGGTTATTATTTCCGGATTCCCCCTCCCATAGTACGGATGGCTTGAACAACCTCTCTAGGAAGATGTTGGGAGGGACGGCATCGCGCTTTGCGCCAATGCGTGCCAATACGTCTGCTGCCTGGTTGTTATCCCGGGCTATATGGTGAAATTCGAGCCCCTCAAACCGAGCTGACATTTTTAGGACGGCGTTGCGATAAGCTGCCATTTTCGGATCCTTGGCATCGAAGTCTCCATTTATTTGGGATATCGCGAGGTTCGAATCCCCGCGCACCTCTAGGCGTTGAATGCCCATGGAGACTGCCATCCGGAGGCCATGTAGAAGGGCCTCGTATTCGGCTGCGTTGTTGGAGTCCGTATACATTATCTGGAGTACGTATTGAACCGTATCTCCGGTTGGGGACGTCAGGACGACGCCAGCCCCCAGACCAGCCAACATTTTGGAGCCGTCGAAGTGCATGATCCAGTTGGAATATGCGCCGTACTCTTTAGGGAGTTCGGCTTCAGTCCATTCGGCGATGAAGTCGGCCAAAACTTGCGACTTAATAGCTCGCCGTGGCTTATAGGTTATGTCGAACGGGAGGAGCTCAATGGCCCATTTGGCAATCCGGCCCGTCGCGTCGCGGTTGTTTATAATGTCATTAAGAGGTACTTCGGAGGCTACTGTTATCGAACACTCTTGAAAGTAGTGTCGCAGCTTCCGGGATGCCATGAACACCGCGTACGCTATCTTCTAATAATGCGGGTACCGTGACTTGCATGGAGTCAGGACAGTGGACACGTAGTAAACTGGTTTTTGAAGGGGGAACTTGTGTCCGTCCGTTTCTCGTTCGACAACGAGCACCGCGCTCACCACTTGATGAGTTGCCGCGATATATAATAGCATTGGTTCGCCTATGTTGGGCGCGGCCAGGACCGGGTTTGTTGCCAATATGGCTTTTATTTCTTCGAGTCCGGCCGTGGCGGCATCCGTCCACTCGAAGTGTTCGGTGCGTCGGAGGAGGCGATAAAGGGGTAATGCCTTTTCTCCTAAACGGGAGATAAAGCGGCTTAAAGCTGCCACGCATCCCGTCAATTTTTGTATTTGTTTGAGGTCCTTTGGGATATCCAATTGTGACAGAGCTCGGATCTTGGCTGGGTTTGCTTCAATTCCTCTACCGGATACAATGAAGCCCAAGAGCTTTCCGGCTGGTACGCCGAAAACACATTTTTCCGGGTTAAGCTTAATGTCATATGTTCGGAGATTATCGAACGTGAGCCTCAAATCGTCTACTAGAGTTTCGACGTGCTTGGTTTTGACGACCACATCGTCTACGTATGCCTCCACTGTTTTGCCGATCTGGTTTGCCAGACATGTCTGAATCATGCGCTGATATGTTGCGCCGGCATTTTTGAGCCCAAAGGGCATTGTGTTGAAGCAGAATGGGCCGTATGGGGTGATGAATGCTGTTGCGGCCTAGTCGGGCTCTGTCATCTTAATTTGGTGGTAGCCGGAGTATGCGTCGAGGAAACACAATGAATCGTGTCCTGCGGTAGCGTCGATAATTTGATCGATGCGGGGGAGGGGGAAGGGATCCTTTGGGCAAGCCTTGTTGAGGTCTTTAAAATCGACGCATAGGCGCCAAGATTTGTCCTTCTTTGGTACCATCACCAGGTTTGCTAGCCAGTCCGGATGTTTTATATCTCTGATGAATCCGGCCTCCAATAATTTGGCTAGTTCCTCTCCCATGGCCTGTCTCTTGGGTTCGGAGAAACGCCGAAGAGCCTGTTTGACTGGCTTGAATCCTTTTATGATGTTTAGGCTGTGCTCGGCCAGCCGGCGTGGGATTCCTGGCATGTCTGAAGGGTGCCAGGCAAAGATGTCCCAATTTTCGCGTAGGAATTCTCGTAGTGCAGCGTCTACATCAGGGTTTAATTGTGCCCCAATGGAGGCCGTTTTTGTAGGGTCCGTTGGATGGACTTGGAATTTGACTATTTCGTCCGCTGGTTTAAAGGAGGTGGACTTGGATCTCTTATCGAGTATCACATCGTCCCTATTCACCGTGGAGCGCAGCGTAGTGAGTTCCTCGGCCGCTAGGGCTTTGGATAGTGCCTCCTGGGCCAGTGCGGCTGTCTTGTTTTTGGTGCGGAGTGCTATGTCCGGGTCACTAGCAAGAGTGATGATTCCGTTGGGCCCGGGCATTTTGAGCTTCATGTACCCGTAATGGGGTATAGCTTGAAAAATTGTGAATGCCTCTCGCCCCAATAGAGCGTGATATCCGCTGCTGAACGGGGCCACTTGGAACGTGACCTCCTCGGACCTGTAATTATCCGACGTGCCGAACACCACATCCAGTGTGATTTTTCCTGTACAGCATGCTTCCCGACTGGGGATTATTCCTCTAAAGGTTGTGCTGCTTCTCTCAATGCGACTCTAGTCTATTTCCATTTTTCGGAGGGTTTCCTCGTAAATGAGGTTCAGTCCGCTGCCACCGTCCATGAGTACCTTGGTAAGGCGAAAGCCGTCCACTATTGGACTGAGGACCAATGCGGCTGGTGCTTGGGCTGTTCGGAATTTAGGTTCGTCACTGGCATTAAACGTAATAGCCGTGTCACTCCATGGGTTTATTGTTGCTACTTGGTAGACTTCGGCAAGGCCGCGGAGTGTTCGTTTCCGCATATTATTTGATGCGAAAGTCTTGAAGACTGTTAATACCGTATTGGTATCCTTGGACTGGTATTCTGGAGTCAGAAGCTCTTCGCCACTTTTGGCCACTTGCCGTAGTGTCCAACATACTCTAAGGCTATGAGTTGGAGTGGCACCCTCTGTACTATGAATTTTGCAGGGTCCATTGAGCCATCTTTCCAGTGCGGTTCCATGCCCTATAGAGGGTTTTTGCTTTTTGGTGTTTAACCCAGGTGCCTGACGATAATGCACCCTTTTATTTCGGACTGGGGTTGTATTCAGGGCCGGATTGTCCCAAAAATTGATTTCTGTTTTCCAGGCGCTTTCCATTGCACAGTAATTTCGTACTATGGACGCTAAGTCAGCGAAGCGTGTAATTTCACGAAGACTTACGGTGTTGAGGATTCCCTTGTCCGTGCAATTATTGCAGAATAATGAAATTGCGTCCTCCTCACGGCAGTCCTTTATCCTGTTCATAACCAGGAGGAATCTGGCCCAGTAATGGTGTATTGTTTCTGCGGGCTCTTGCCGGATTTTGGATAGATCGCTTATGTTTGGGTGGGCGGGTGGAATTAAATTCGGAACCCCGTCCACTTTAAAACTCAGGGGTCAAGTAGTTTCCGAACTCGGAAGCTTGGGTTCTTGGATGTTGTCCAATGAGTCTAGCCCGCTGCCTGACTTTAGGTTCAGGGCTTGAGTAACATCCTCCCCTCCGCGGGAATCCGGCGTGGAGGGATCGGGAATCCGGACATAGCTAGTCCTTAAGATAGAAGAAGGGTCACCGTATTGTTCCTCTACCACATCAACGTGGTGGGTAACCTGGGGAGAGTTAATCTCTCTCAGGTCGGGTTTAGGCCCAATCTGATCGTAGTCTGTAGCGACTCCCAGGGCAGCGATGCGATCCAAGAGCTCGTTTAAGGAAGAGAACTCCATCGGATCCAACTGCTTGGCGAGTTCCGAGCTAACGTGAAGATTGCTTTTGATCACCCGAGAAGTCATCGTCGACGTGGCGGCCGGACAGGCGGTCATAAGGAAACCGCCTAGCCGGAGAGTTTGGCCGATGGCCAAAGCACCTTTAGCAACAGTGTCGTCTTTAAAGACGGGATGAGGCATCCTTCCTAATAGCAACGGCACAGAGGAACTCTCAATGAAAGCACCAATGTCGGTGTCAAAATCGGCGGATATCGGGTAGGGGGTCCCGAACTATGCGTCTAGGAGGATGGTAACAGGATACAAGGGACACGATGTTTTTACCCAGGTTCGGTCCCTCTCGATGGAGGTAAAACCCTACTCCTGCTTGATTGATATTGATGATATGGGTAGTACAAGAGTAGATCTACCACGAGATCAGAGAGGCTAAACCCTAGAAGCTAGCCTATGGTATGATTGTTGTTCGTCCTACGGACTAAAACCCTCTGGTTTATATAGGCACCGAGGAGGGTTAGGGTTACATAGAGTCGGTTACAATGGTAGGAGATCTACATATCCATATCACCAAACTTGCCTTCCACGCCAAGGAAAGTCCCATCCGGACACGGGACGAAGTCTTCAATCTTGTATCTTCATAGTCCAGGAGTCCGGCCGAAGATGATAGTTCAGCTATCGGACACCCCCTAATCCGGGACTCCCTCAGTAGCCTTCTTCGACAAATAAGAGTGTCGAACCCAACGAGGAGCTAAAGGTAGAACAAATATTCCCTCAAGTTCTATCGACCACCGATACAACTCTACGCACAGTTGATGTTTGCTTTACCTAAAACAAGTATGAAACTATTTTTCAAGAATAGAACTACGAGTACTTTGCGAGAATAAAACTATGAATAAAAGTAGATAACTTTTGTCAACGAGAAAGCCATTTGTCCCTAGGGAATAGATAACTAGACCGGTAATCATTCATGCATTTTATATGAGGGAGAGGCATGAGCTGACATACTTCCACTACTTGGATCATATGCACTTATGATTGGAACCGCAACTACTAAAGATCATTAAGGTCGTGAAACCCAATCATAGCATTAAGTATCAAGTCCTCTTTATCCCATACGCAATGACCCCCAAACTCGAGTATGTGCTTCTGTCACTCACGCCACCCACCCTAAGCGAACCAGTAACATATCGCAACACCCTACAGCGGGGATCCCTCCGTTTGCGCGACACGGAGGGCACCATAGGAAAACACCATAAATAAAATATACACTCGTACCAATCAAGATCATGATTAGCCCACAGGACAAAACAGATCTACTCAAACATCATAGGATAGCCAAATATCATTGGGAAATAATATATGGAGTTGAGCACCATGTTTAAGTAGAGATTACAATAGGGAGAAGGGAGGTTACACCGCTTCATATAGGGGGAGAGAGTCTGTGTTGACGGTAGCAAGATTGTTGATGTAGATCGCCGTCACGATCCTTGCCCCGACGGCACTTCTGCGCCACCGGGAGAGAGTGGGAGAGAGCCCCCTCATCCTTATTATTCCTTGATCTCACCCCTAGATGGGAGGAGAGTTCCCCCTCTGATCCATGGTCTCCATGGTGATGGAGGGGCGGGAGCCCCTCCGAGTTTGGATCTCCCTCTCTGTTTTCTTCTGTTTCGCCTTCCTGTTTTCTAGCCCTCCACCGTTTCCTAAATTCCCAGAGATTCGTAACTCCGATTGCGCTGAAATTTTTACACGATTTTTTCCCATAAATTATCTTTCTTGTGCCTGAAGAAGGGCCCCAACTGACTTACGAGGAGAGCACAAGACACTTGGGCACTCCTGGGGGTGCCCGGCGCACCCTGGTGGGCTGTGGTGGCCGTGGGCCTCCGTTTGCGTTGATTCCACCTCCTAAAAATCATAAATATTCCAAAATAATTCTCCGTACTTTTTTATCGCGTTTGGACTTTGTTTGATATGGATATTTTGCAAAACAAAAAAGATGCAACAAACAGGAACTGGCACTGGGCACTGGATCAATAGGTTAGTCCAATAAATCATATAAAATGTTGCCAACAATATGTGAATTTTGTAAAATATTGGCATGAAACAATCAAAAATTATAGACAGGACATCCACAATTGCAATTCAGTCATTACGTACTGATTAGATAGCAAAACAATGCTATCATAACTAACTCTGCAGACAGGACAAGGTGCATTAAATGCACCGCTTAGTGTCACGTCATTGGTGTGGCCCAACAAGCCTTGCCGTGCCATTCAACCACCCCTCGCCTGTTTGCGTGACACGTCTTCTTGACCGGTGTCATTTAGGGGTGTTCTTGCTCAGACATGGATGCACGTGCTAAATGATGTCGGTGGAAATGACACCTATGGGATCACAGGGAATCCCTTCTACGGTTGGCGGGCGCGGGGCTGTGGAAAAGAGCGGGTTTAGAGATCAACATGGGGGACTTTGTCCAGGTTCGGGCCGCAAGTGATGCGTAATACCCTACTCCTGCTGGTTTGTGTTTACCTGGTGTTCTTGGACTAGCTACAAAGTGTGCAGGGTCTGAAAAGTCCAAATCCTTCTCCAGTATGCCTCGGGCCTCCTTTTATAGCCAAAGGGGTCGCCACAGTGGCACACAGGAGGTGGAAAGTTTGTACTGTATACAAGTCTATCCCCTGGCACTGTAGGACAAACGCAATTAATGCGCTGCCGACATGCCTTCTCACTTTATCGGGGACGGCAAGGAAGCTCGTCTCGTCCGTCGCCGCCTCGTCTTGCTCTGACGCGCGTCCAAGATGATTAGGCGTGCAGCGCCACGCTGGCTGGTTGGCTGCTGAGTTGGTGCGGTGGCAGAGTCTTCGCAAAGATCTGCATGCCACCATACAGTTGCTTGCTGAGTTGGCCTGGAAGCTGCACGTCGCCACCGCAGGTGCCTGCCTTGTTGGTGGGTTGACTGCTGTGTTGGAACGGCGATGGAGACTTGGCAGGTGTGGGCCTGGCTGCGGCCCCGCAGATGTCCCCGACAAGGGTCTTTCCGGGGGTCTTGTGAGCGTCCCCGGCAAGGATCTTGCCGGGGGTTTCCGTCTTCTGGTTCTCATCTAGTCTTGTATGTCCTTGGTCTTCACAAAGATTTGCATGCCACCATACAAGTGCCTCCCAAGCCTTGATTCCAATGTCGTTGATGGTGTCGGAACTCTTAGGCTCAATGGCGGTGGCCTCGCTGGTGTTGGGCAAGTTGCCCTGGCAAAGCTCTTGCCGGGGCTACGTAAGCTGCCCCGGCAAGGCTCTTGCCGGGGAAAGCCCACCTTGTACTTGCTCCTCGCGCCTCTGTCTTGGCGTTGCTCTGGTAGTCTTGTGTCCTTGCTTCCTCTGCCCCACCAAGCATGGCCGCGGGCATGTGGTTGCGACTGCCCGCGCAGAAGTAAAGGGATGTATAAAGGACCCCTACTTTTGTACACCGATAGGAGCCCCAAGGCCTAGGCCACATATAAGCGCGGAGGGTTATTGGGCCAGGCCCAGAATGGTGCGCGGGTATGTGTGGCAGAGTTTTACCGCGGTAACTCCCTCGCCAGTTGCGGTTCCCCATGACCCGTGTTGAATGCGTGACGTGGGGGTCGCGCGCGGGGTGACCGCAGCATGCTTGCGTCATCCCGCGGTGAATAGTGAAGAGGCGGCTTGCGTTTTCCCTAGAAAAGAGGGAAAACTGCAGGGACGCTGCTCATTTACTCTCCCAGCCTAGGAACTGCCGTTCCACATTTCCCACTATGCCCGCCCCTTTCGCCACGTACGCCGCATGCACGGCGCGGGGTAGGTGACCGACGCGCAGGATATGGGAAGGCATGCTATGGTTGGCGCTTATGCGCCTTTGATTGGGCGGGAAGGGAGGTTGATGACCTCGCTTGCAACTTAATGAGTTGGGCTTTAATGGGCTCTTCAGAGGCATAGGGCCGGTCTTTAGCCTTCCCTGCCCGGCTATAAAGAGGGACTTAGGAGGAGGAGGGGAGGCATCTTCTCACGTCTTCCCTTTGCCTCCATTCTCCATCCACTGCCATGGCGAGAGGGCATGGCCGTGGCTGTTCTTCCGTGGAGGCGACCAGGTCTTCCTCCCGCCAGAGAGCCGCGACGGTCAAGGAGGAGCCAGCCGCCCAAGGCGAAGGCCACGCTCGAGGTGGAGGCGCTGGATGGGGCCGCGGTCGGCGAGGCGATCAAGGCAGAGGCGGGCGCGGCAGGGGGGCACCCGCGTCATCGCCATCTCCGTCACCATCTCCGCCTCCGTCTCCTTCTGCTTCATCGAGCGGCCATGTCGGGGACACAATGCTAGAGTTCATCCTGCAACTGCGCGAGCTGCCGTGTAGCTGCCTTTGCCTTCCCGAGGCGTTCGCAAGGGTGCTGGAGATCAACCAGCCACTGAGGCTGAGGCTTCACATGAAGGGGTGTTGCAATGGCGACATGTGGGTGAACACAAGGTTCCCCTTCCCTCATGTAATGCTCCTTCATCGGGGTTGGAAAACCTTCGCACGTGCCCATTGCTTAATGAAGGGGCACGTTCTCCTCTTCAAGTTAGTGGAGAACAACCTGCTCTCCGTCAAGATCTTCGGGCACTCGGGACACAGGCTAGGGTGCTGTGCGAGAGCTTGACTGACGACGATAGCTCCTCCTCAAGCGACAGTGATGGGGAGGGGACCAGCGGGGATGAACGTGGACAGGTCCGACTAGACGTTGGAAGCCCCGTCCCTAGGCGACGCCAGCAGCAGCACCATCTGCACCTGGCCTTCTCCCCGGCGGAATGACCCGCCAGGGGCGGGGAAGTTCTTGGCTGCGGCTCCTCGAGCCAGCTCCTTGAACTTCTCGGGGCCGTTGCTTCTGGGGGCTAGTGCTGGAAGGCCGGAGAAGACGAAGAGGGTGGGTGGTAGGCCGTCAACTCAGAGTACAATGGCACCGATGCCTTCGTCGCGTATTGCCGGCCCGCTGCCTCATCTTTCGGCTTCTTCCCCGACGCCGTCATCACTAGCCCTCTCTTGGTGTCTTCTGTCGCTCATACCCCGCCTCGGCACTCCTTTTGCCCTTCTTATCCCGATCTGCTTCCTGAGGAGAGGGATAAGAAAGGGATTACAGGCATCTTATCTTTTTTTAGATTTTAAGCCTGCGGGCACTTGTCGAATTTATACCTTTTAACCCCTTGCTCATGTTTATGTTCCGCATGAATTGTACTTGTTGGATCAACGTTTAATGAAAAGGGGGTTTGCCAAGCTCTTTTGAGCGTGAGTGAGGCTCACACCAAGGAGCCAGTCCTTGTTTTTTCTAAGTAAGCAACGTCGCCCAACAACAAGCCTTGCCGTCCTCCCACTTTAAAGCCCGACCACACTCACGCCCTTGGCGGAGGTAGGGACAAAGCAGGACTAGGCCCCTCGCTCGTTTCCTTTCCGCCGCAACTACAACCAGATTCCGGCCTGAAAGAGGTTTTAGGCATAGGAAAGATGGAGCACGGCGGTATAGGAATGATCGAAGTCTCACACGTTCAAGTTTCATACGAAAACGCATGGCAGGGGAAAATAAAACTTATTTGAATTCATAGCCCCCGGCCACCTTGGCTTGCCGGGGTCGGGGGTGTCGATCCGCCTTCTTTCCTCCAAACGGCTCTGCACAAATGCCTGTGCAGCCTGTGAACCAAGAACGGACTGGAAGAGACAGAAATACATGACTCGACCTCTATGCTAGGGGTTAGCCACCGCTAAGCACTATCAACCCTAACACAGAGAGAGACTCAACCTAGCATGCATGCTAATTTCTAGGGCGCCAGCGCTTCACTTATTTATCTGTTACTCTGGGTCTGCGCCTGGCTTTGTACAAAGGGTTACATGCCTTGCCGGCAAGGCTAGTACAAAATGGGGGTTGTCGGGGCTCCTGACAACCACGCCTTAGGGGTAAAACTTGTGAAGAAGTTCGATATTCCAGGAATTGCTCACCGGAATGCCATCTTCAGTCTCCTGGTGGACTTCGCCGGGCCTTGTGATTCGTATTACCCGATAAGGGCCTTCCCACTTTGGCGACAACTTGTTTGAATTTTTGGCGGATTGAATCCGCCGAAGAACAAGGTCGCCTTCCTCAAGGCTTTGGGTATGAACCTTGCGGCTATGATAGCGGCGCAAAGCCCGCTGGTAGCGAGCGGCTCGCATAGCAGCCCGAAGACGATCTTCCTCAAGGAGCATCGCATCCTCTTGGCGCAACAACTCTTGCTCAAGCTCATCATAAGCGAGCACTTGAGGTGACCTGTATATGAGTTCCACGGGGAGAACTGCTTCTGCCCCGTAAACCAGGGCAAAGGGTGTCTAGCCAGTAGCTCGATTTAGTGTCGTTCTGATCGACCAAAGAACTGTTGGCAACTCATCAACCCAGCGCCTTCCGCACTTGTGCAGCTTGTCAAAATTCCTAGTCTTGAGGCCTCACAACACTTCTGCATTCACCCTCTCAGCCTGGCCATTACTTCTGGGATGAGCAACAGAAGCAAAACAGACCTTGCTGCCAAGGTTTTGAATGTACTGCATGAAGGTGCGGCTAGTGAACTGCGTGCCGTTGTCGTTGATGACTCTGTTGGGCACACCAAAACGACAGACTAGCCCCTTGAAGAACTTGACGGCTGACCGTGCTGTCACCTTTCTCACTGGTTCCACTTTCGGTCACTTTGTGAACTTGTCGATCGCGATGTGCAAGTTCTCAAAGCCCCCAATAACGCGGGGAAAGGGGCCCAGTATGTCAAGCCCCTAGACCAAAAATGGCCAGGAAAGAGGGATTGTCTGAAGAGCTTGAGCTGGTTGATGAAGCTTCTTTGAATGGAACTGGCACGGTTCACACTTGGTAACTAGTGCAGTTGCATCCTGGAGAGCGGTGGGCCAGAAGAAACCTTGCCGGAATGCTTTGCCAGCAAGGGCTCTTGACCCTATGTGGGAGCCATACATGCCTCCATGTATCTCTGCCAACAGCTCCAGTCGATCCTCCCGAGGAATGCACTTCAATTTCACGCCGTTCGGTCTCCTTCTGTATAGGGAATCATCCACAAACTGGTACATGCTGGACCGATGGGCTACTTTCTCTGCTTCTTCCTGTTCCTCAGGGAGTTCCCCTGTTGGAGGAAACGGACGATGTGCTGCGCCCATGCTGGAGCCTGGGGCTCGAGGCAAGGACTAAAGGCTCGTCTTCATCCGTAAGGGCAGCCGCCTCTATGGTCAGGGCTTGAGGCTCTGCCGGAGGTTGCGGCTGCCCAGCAAGCTTGGGGCACCTGGCAACGTCCTTGCCGGCGGCTCCTAGGAGTTCGGCGGGAAAGTACTTGCCAGGGCCTGCCTTCCTTCGCTTGTTCTGCCCTGCTAATGGCTCAATGGATGGCTGAGTTAACTAAAGCACAAAAGTACCTGGTTCCACAGGCAACTTGAGGGCAGCGCATTTTGACAAGTCGTCGGCAATGCCGTTCTCTGCTCGGGACATGCTCCGCCTGCAGACCATCAAAACGTCCTCCAGCTTCCTCACCTCATCCACATAGGCCTCCATCAACGGGCTCTGGTAGTCCTTGTTAACTTGCTTGACGACGAGCTGTGAATCACCTTTGATGATGAGCTTCCTGATTCCGAGGTCCACCGCGATCCTGAGACCAGCAAGCAATCCCTCATACTCTGCCGTGTTGTTCGTCGATTTTTCCTGGGGAAAATGCATTTGGACCACGTACTTGAGGTGCTCTCCGGTGGGTGCGATGAGTAGCACGCCGACACCAGCACCTTGTAGTGAGAAAGCTCCATCAAAGTTCATGATCCAATCGCGGCACGTCTCCTTGTCGGGAAGGGTGGTCTCTTGAATCGCTTCGTCGGGCATTGCGGTCCATTCTGCTATGAACTCTGCCAAGGCTCGGGTGTTGATCATTGAAGTACTTTCAAACTTGAGGCCAAAGCTCGACAGTTCCAATGCCCACTCCACAATCCTCCCAGTCGCATCTGGGTTGTGCAAGATTCACTGCAATGGGAGGCGGGTGACAACGGTGATCTCGTGTGCTTGAAAATAGTGGCATAGCTTTCTCGAGGCCATGAGGAGGCCGAAAAGTAGCTTATGCAAGCCAGAATATCTTGATCTAGCCCCCTGCAAGAGGGAACTAACAAAATAAACCAGATGCTGCACCATCTTCTTCTTCTGTTCAACTTCTCCCATCCGTGCATACTCTGTCTTGTCGGGACCGTGCCTTGCCGGGGGGAGCTCCAGCCCATCATCCGATGGCTCTGCTGCTACTGCTGCTTCTTCCTCAAGTTCCCTCTGTGCTACTAGCGCAACACTGACCACTTGATTCGTCGCTGCTAGATATAGCAGCAACGGCTCTTGTGGTTTAGGTGCGACTAGTATTGGCGTGGAGGAGAGATACTTCTTCAAATCTTGCAGCGCCGCCTTTGCCTCCGGAGTCCATTTCATTGGACCCGCCTTTTTCAAAAACTTTGAAAAAGGGGAGGGCACGCTCGGCAGACTTGGAGATGAACCTACTTAGAGAAATAACGCAGCCGGCAAGCCTACGAACATCTTTGACCCATCTTGGCGCCTCAATCTGCTCAATTGCGTTGATCTTGTCAGGATTTCCTTCAATTCCGTGCTAAGACACAAAGAACCCAAGAAGTTTTCTGTAGCAGACGCCGAACACGCACTTCTCTGGGTTGAGCTTGAGGTTGATCTTTCGCAGGTTTGCAAATGTTTCTTCTAGGTCTTGCACGAGCGTGGCCCTATCCTTGGTTTTGACCACTATATCATCCATATAATCCTCCATATTTCTATGCAGCTGGGGCTCAAAACCAATCTGGACCGCCTGGGAAAACGTTGAACCAGTGCTCTTCAACCCGAAAGGCATCCGTACAAAACAGTAGATACCACATGGGGTGATGAACGCGGTCTTTTCTTCGTCTTCCTTCATCATGAAGATATGGTGGTATCCTGAATAGGCGTCGAGGAATGACAACAAGTCACACCCGGCAGTGGAGTCCACAATCTGGTCGATGCGTGGCAGAGGGAAAGGATCCTTTGGACATGCTTTATTGATATCCGTGTTGTCAATACACAACCTCCATTTCCCATTTGCCTTACGCACCACCACTAGATTGGCCAACCACGTGGGGTGGAGTACTCCTCTAACTAGGCCTGCCGCCTCCAACTTCCTGATCTCCTCGATGATGAACTCTTGTCGCTCCAAAGGTTGCTTCCTGACCTTCTGCTTGACGGGCCACGCATGAGGACAGACAACAAGATGGTGCTCAGTCACCTCCCTGGGAACGCCGGGGATGTCAAATGCTTGCCATGCAAACACATCGACATTCGCCCGCAGGAAGGCGACGAGCACGCTTTCCTATTTGCTGTTGAGGGTGGAGCTTATAGTGAAAGCCCCGCCCGTGACGTCCTCCTTGACGGACACCTTCTTGGTTTCTGGTGGTGCAGCCTTGGACTTCTTGCTCTTGCCGGTGGAGCTCTCTGGCACGTCCTCAACGGGAGCGCAACACTCCGAAGAGGCGCGCTTGCCGGAGTGGGTGCAAGAGGTCTTTCCAGCAGAGGTCTTGCCGGAGCTTCAGCGGCAGGAGCAAGTGCCTTGGCGGCAGTTGCTGCAACAGCCTCTCGGTAGAGTTGGTCGGTGCAGATGAGCGCGTCTTTCTTGTTAGAGGGGATGGTGATGATGGTCAGCAGCCCTAGCATCTTCAATGTGTTGTAGGCGTAGTGTGACTATCGGTGTCAAAACCGGCGGATCTCGGGTAGGGGGTCCCGAACTGTGCGTCTAGGCGGATGGTAACAGGAGACAAGGGACACGATGTTTTTACCCAGGTTAGGGCCCTCTCGATGGAGGTAAAACCCTACTCCTGCTTGATTGATATTGATGATATGGGTAATACAAGAGTGGATCTACCACGAGATCAAGGAGGCTAAACCCTAGAAGCTAGCCTATGGTATGATTGTTATAATGGTTGTTCGTCCTACGGACTAAAACCCTCCGGTTTATATAGACACCGGGGAGGGCTAGGGTTACACAGAGTCGGTTACAATGGTAGGAGATCTACATATCCGTATCACCAAGCTTGCCTTCCACGCCAAGGAAAGTCCCATCCGGACACGGGACGAAGTCTTCAATCTTGTATCTTCTTAGTCTTGGAGTCCAGCCGATGATGATAGTCCGGCTATCCGGACACCCCCTAGTCCAGGACTCCCTCAGTAGCCCCTGAACCAGGCTTCAATGACGATGAGTCCGGCGCGCATATAGTTTGGCATTGCAAGGCGGGTTCCTCCTCCGAATAATTCATAGAAGATTGTGAACACCAGGATAGTGTCCGGCTCTGTAAAATAAATTCCACATACCACCGTAGAGAGAATAATATGTACACAAGTTCAATCTGCGGACGTATTTTGTGGCATGACGTCACGCCACCACCAAGCCTTTACTTGAATCATTTTTATTATACCACCTCGGCGCGTTTAGCGAAGCGGTTTCCCTGGCATGTCTTGTCGAAGCAGAGATCGTGTTCCCCTTATTCCGGGATTCCCATCAATACGGACGTGTGTAACCCAACCGAGCCCGTTGCCACGCCTCCTCTATCGAAGGTGAGTCCCAAACGGTCACGGGGACGGCTCTTGGTATTCCCCCTCTTTATAATGAGACCAAGGCTCGTTTCTTTTCTTCAATCCTCAATCGAATCTACCGCTTGCCCCGAGTTCCAACACCCAGAGCCCTAGATTCGAGCGCTTTCGACCTTCAACAATGTCCGGCTCCGACCCACAGGGCCGGTGGATGCCCTCCTCCGTCACGGAAGAGGATGTGCTAAAGCTGCGAGAAGCCAGGTACCTGACCTACGAGATTTTGCATAGGTTGCTCGCCAAAGGGCAAGTCATTCCTACTCCCGAACCCGGCGAGAGCGTCGTGTTTGTGTCCCACCTCCGTCGGGGTTTAGGCTTCCCGATGGATCCTTTTGTGAGAGGGCTCATGTTTTACTATGGGTTGGAATTCCATGACCTGGCTCCGGAGTCCATCCTCCACATCTCATCATTCATTGTCGTCTGCGAAGCCTTCCTCCGCACTACTCCTCACTTCGGTTTGTGGCTCAAAATCTTCAACGTGGAGCCGAAGATGATCGAGGGGCGCCAAGCTGAGTGCGGCGGGGCGGTCATAAGTAGGAGGGCCGATGCTCCATGGCCCGAGGGCTCTTTCCAGGAGGAGCTCGGCTTGTGGCAACAGGAGTGGTTCTATATTACCGCTCCCAGGGGTAGCAGGCAGAAGCCGCCGCCCATCTTTCGCTTGGGCCCTCCACAGCGGCTGATGTCATGGGTCAACCAAGGGCTCAACTGGGGGCCGTCAAAGGACGTCCCCCTATTGCAGGGCCGGATTCAAGACCTCCAAGAGAGGGAGATCAATCTGGTCGTAGTAATGCAGGTTATGCTGATTCGGCGTCTTCTACCCTGCAAGCGTCGCCCCCTCCGCCTCTGGGAATTCAATCCAGAGGGGCCACGAGCTCTCCAACACTTCATGGGTACGACACCCATGGAGATGTATAAATTGTTCTTCGGATCACAAGAAGTGTGTCCGGAATTGACCGAGGATTCCGGCCTAAGCTGCAATCGCCCGGATGCTCAGGTAGTAGCCGTGTGTCCGGACACACCGTTTGTTTGCGCCATCTTGACTTTGCCTTTTAACCAATCGTCTCTTGAACAAGAGTGGATAGCACAAGCGAAACTGATACGGTGTCCGGCCCCCCTCCCGGAGACCGCGCCGGATCCCGTGCTGGTCAGGATGCTGAAGGTTGCGCCTTTAGAGGAAGGCGAAGGGGAGAACAGAGAAACTACCGCCTCTACCAAGGAGGCTTTTGAGAAAGGGGGAATCGAGAATCCCTCCTTCCAAGGGGAGAAGAGGACCGCTTCCGAAAACCCGAAGGCCAAGGCCTCGAAGCGGGGGAAGAGATCTTCACCAGAGGGTCCTGCGTCTGGGGAGGCCCCGGCCTTCTCCCCTAAGGAATCAGCCCTCCAGCGAGCCGTAAGTAGAAAAAAGGGAGCTTTGTAATAAGAGACATCCCTATTTTTGCTTCTGAGGATAACCGAAGTTTTTACCTTGTAGTTCAGATCTCCGTCCTTCTCAGATGAGCTCGTCTTCGGGGGACCTTCATCTGGAGATGATGGAGAGCGAGACGCCTCCATTTGCCGCACCGCCAGGTGGGGCGGACGACCCTGAGGTATCATCACGGAGGGTATCCCCGAGTCGGGCGGGGCCGGAGAGTTCGGCACCAACTGGTGTACGGCCGGGGGAGCTGAAGGATCTGCTTGAGAGGGCATCTATCTCAGAAGGTCACCGTACATTGATGAGTACGGTGATTGAAAGAATTTCATCCGCCGAGGGTGGGTTGCATGATGCCGTCAGAAGTTTGCTGGCGGGGTTTGAGGTACGTAAAGATGACATACCTTTTGACAGTTTTACACATAAAGTGCGCCCTGTATAGATAGTAGCCCCTGAGACTCGGTATGTTGTCGAAAGCGACAGCGTGCCGAGGATCATAATCGCAGGTATTAATTTTCGCCTTTCCTATGCAGGTGGCGGATAGTCCGGTGGCCAGCCGGACTGATGGAGTTGCCGAACTAAAGCGGCAACTCGACGTTGCGGATGCGGACATCGCGTTGGTCAATAAGCGACTTGATGAGTCGCAAGGTAGGTTGTTTCTCCGTGGTCACCTAGTAAGGGAGCTGAAGCCCACTCCTTACAACATGTGTGCTTAATGCAGATGGTGCCGCTGCTATGGAGGACCTTCGGGCAGAACTTGCTCAAGCCAAGGAGCAGGCCAGAAGGAGTGATGTGGCTGCCTCGAGGGCGGCCGAAGAGCTAGAAGCCGAAAGGGCAGCTCACTGCCGAAGCAGGGAGGAGATGGCTGAAATGGCCGTGAAGCTGAAAGATGTTATCGACCGCTATGAGGTTCTTGAAAAAGAACGCCGAGCTGAACAAGAAGGCCTGAGGAAGGCCACCGCCGAAGCCAAGGATGCCCGTTCTGCAATGAGGGCTATAAAGGAGGAGCTACGCCAGGCCGAAGATATTGCGGCTGGCAAGCCCTTTCTGCTGCGTAGGAGGTTTACAGATCCGAAGTATGCTCAGCTTGGCTAGCTGTGGGGTCCGGAGGATCCTTATATGGATTTAGCGGCGAGTGCAGCAGATGCTGTTGTGCACTTCCGAAGTCAAAAGGATCACGAGACGGAAGAGCTTTTTTGGTCTCAATTCCACAGTCCGGAGCGTTCACTTCCGCTGACCGATCGGTTAGCTGAGTGGGCTGAGCTGAATAGATTGTCCGGACTTGCCATGACGGATATCGTGGCTCATGTCTGGCCGGATAGGCCCAAGCCGAAGAGTTATTTTGGCTTATTGCAGCAATTCCTTGGGGCGGTGCCGCATATAAAGGCGATGAAGCGGTCGGCCTGCATAGAGGGTGCACGGATGGCCCTCGCCCGTGTGAATACATACTGGACAGAGATGGATGCCACCGATGTTGCAACCCGGGGTTCGGACGAGAGCCGGTTACCCGCCGAGCACTATTTTGGGGAAGTTCTGCGTGGTGCTCGTGTAATAGAGTCGCAGTGCTTGAAAAATGTCATGTTCAAATGATCTTTATGGTTTGTAAAACGATATTTATAATATAAGCGCTTTTTGTACTTGTGCGTTCAAGTATTGAAATATCTCCTGTGCGGCCGTTAATGTATACTTGTGTATAACCTGAAAGATGGCAGTCTTCGGCTTCAGCCCCCACGCACATGGTGCGGGGCTATTTGCGAAATAGCGCATTTTCACACTTAATCCAACGTCTTGGTCCTGTGAAGGAGGTGGTAGCATAGCAAACGAGGCAACCGGACTATAATGCTTTATCACTTTCACTTAGCCATAGGAGTTCAAAGGTGGGGCTACGATGTAGCCCCTAGGGGCACCACGCTCTCTGGATTTGGGGCGCGTGTGTGCCTGACCGGGAAGCAGTCCTTCGTCAAAGCGGAGGAATTCTAAACATTCCAGAGGTCGATCGAGTGGTTGACCAGTATCTCGCTACATCATGACAGTCAGTTTTCGACTTTCTCTACTGAGGTGCTCACCCGGCCGAACCGGGGCACAAAACAACAGTTCTCCTGGTGCCGCGTTAGCCGATGATATGGAACGTAAGGCAGCAAAACACAGGAGCCGGGAAACCCAACATTTGACCAAAGACATGATTCGGAGCTGATGCATATAAGGCCTAACTCGAGACGCCGAACACTCCCTAAGGTGTTCGGTCTTTATGATGACGGGAAGATCAATGCCCCAAGCCCCTAGTGTCCAGGTACACGCGAGATCCTCTGACGCGGCCGATGCCAAAACGTCAGCCTCCTCTCTGGTTATGGTGAGAAACCAGGGGATGTATAGCAACAAGAGACAGTAAAAAAGGTTTATGCAGGGTCTTAATCTGAAAAGAATCCTTGCAACGGGTCCCTACTACACGTCTGCGCCTGTGTCTCCGTTGTGCTGTATCCTGGACGGGTGTAACACGCTGTTCATCTATAAAAGAGAGGAACTTAGTTTGAAAAGAAATCGTGTGAAAAATGTATTTAAAACAGAGTATGAATAAATGAATAAAGTTGAGCTTTTGTTGGCTCTTTATTGCTCATACGCACAACCCCTTGTGAAGAGGTGTGCGGCTAGGAAGCCCCTAGTTTATTTATGCCGGACTCGCCTAGCCGTGTCTGGGGTCTTGAACGACCTTTTAATGAGATGATGCCGCGTGGACCGGGCATTTTAAGTGTAAGAGACACGTAGTGCGGTATTGCGTTAAAGCGGACAAAAGCTTCACGTACCAATAGTGCTTGATGGCTACTTTTGAATGGGGCGACATGAAAGATTAGCTTTTCGCGTCGGAAGTTGTCGGGTGACCCGAACACAACTTCTAGTAGTAAGGAGCCCGAGCACTTGGCGTAAGGCCCGGCGTCACTCCTTTGAAGGAATTGCGGCTATGGCGAATTTTAGTAGGGTCTATCCCCAACTTGTGGATTGTGTCCAGATATGGCAGGTTTAAATCGCTGCCGCCATCCATTAGGACTTGTGTAAATTGTAGTCCGTCGATTATAGGATTCAATATCAGAGCAGTCCGTCCTGCGTTTCGAACGCTTCTGGAATAGTCCAGGTGGTCGAAAGTAATTGGTTTTGACATCCAATCTCGGGATTCCGCTGGGGTGGACCATGCGACACGTACTTCAGCGGGGGCCGCACTATTGTTCCGTAGTATCACATGAAGTGAGTTTACTGTTTTGACTTCTTGTGGGAAAGTCTTTTGTTTTCCGGCGCTCTGCTGGTGGGGTTCGTCGTCATCCTTGCTTGGCATGTCGAGCCCCTTGTGTTCGGCGTTGAGTCGGACGGACTGTTTGAAGACCCAACAATCTCGGTGGGTGTGGTTTGCAGGCTTCCTGGGGGTACTGTGGATTTGACATATCCGATCCAAACTTTTGTTTAGGTTGGATAGCTCGTCACTGTTGTCCTTAAGAGGCAGTGCTTTGTTGTTCGGCCGCGAGCTTTTGAATCCGGCGTTGACCGCCGTGTTCTTTGGGCTCTTTTCTTTATTTCGGCGCTGGTCCTTTCTGCGCCGTGATTTTCCGTTTCCATCTCTGATTTCAGATGTACTTGGGTCGTTGGTGCTGCATCTTGCTAGCCAGCTATCTTCTCCCGCACAAAAGCGGGTCATGAGGCTTGTTAGCGCGGCCATTGTTCTCGACTTCTCTTGGCCGAGGTGTCTGGCGAGCCATTCATCTCAGACATTATGTTTAAAAGCTGCTAAGGCTTCGGCGTCCGAACAGTCGACTATTTGGTTCTTTTTGGTGAGGAACCTGTTCCAGAATTTGCGCACTGACTCCCCGGGCTGTTGGGTTATGTGACTTAAATCGTCTGCATCCGGAGGGCGGACATAGGTCCCCTGAAAATTTGCTCTAAACGCGTCCTCGAGCTCTTCCCAACTTCCAATGGTATTTTCTGGGAGGCTTTTGAGCCAATGCCAAGCTGTCCCTTTGAGCTTGAGGGGTAAATATTTTATGGCGTCGAGATCGTCTCCTCTAGCCATATGTATGTGCAGGATGTAATCCTCGATCCAGACTCCGGGGTCTGTTGTTCCGTCGTATGCCTCTATGTTTACGGGTTTGAACCCCGCTGGAAATTCATGATCCAGCACCTCATCGGTGAAACATAGTGGGTGTGCGGCGCCCCTGTATTTGGGTGTGCCGTTATCTTCGAATACTCGGCGTGTTGTGTTGCTTCCCGGGGCCCTCTTCTTTGTCCCATAAATGGACCTGACCGGGCTATCCGTTTTGCGAGGATCTTTATGTGTGTCATGTGCCGGCTTGTGTGCGGTGCCGCTTGCCGCTCTTGGCCCGTCATCTGGTCGCCTATCCGGCCAGGCGGCCTCTTTGCTTTTTGATTGTGGGGGCTCTACGGCCTCCTCGTCGAATTCGGGCAGCAGCTTGCGCTTCGGGTAGCTCTTTGTTTGGTGGCTATTGCCATATTTGTCCGCAGTCTTGAGTACTTTGCTCCACCTCATTCTAAGTATGCCTTCCGCTGTTTTGAGCTTCCGTTTCTCCTTCTTCAAACTTCTTGCAGTGGCGACAAGCCTTTTTTGAAGGTTCTTATGCTCCGGTGGTGTGTCCGGCGTGAGATCGTCTGGACTGTTGTTTTCACTGAGGATGAGTTGATTATCCGATTCATCCTGTTCGGATGGTTGCTTGGTTGCATATTCGTCGCCCACTGGTTTGCCCTGCTCTATGGCTGGGTCATTATGAGTGTTGTTGTTATCGAGGCGGGACTTGGGGCGGCACTTGCGTCGCCGTTTTGGTTGTTTTTCGAGGGAATTATCCTTCGCCGCGTCCCGTTGTTCCTCGTTATCGCTCCCTTTTGGGGTGTCCACCATATATATATCATGAATTGAGGTGGCTTTCCAGAGCCCAGTAGGCGCTGGTTCTTGGTCGTCTCCGGCGTCGTCGTCCATACCGTCAATGTCTTCGGAGTCGTAGTCTAGCGTGTCGGTTAGATTGTCGACAGTGGCTACAAAGTGGGTGGTGGGTGGGTTTTGAATTTCTTCGTCGTCCGCATCCCAACCATCCTGACCGCAGTCTGGCCAGGGCTCTCCTGATAACGAGAGATACTTTAGCGAATTCAGGATGTCGCCAAAGGGTGAGTGCTGAAAGATGTCCGCAGCAGTGAACTCCATGATCGGCGCCCAATCGGATTCGATTGGCAGGGGCGCAGGAGGTTCGGAGTCCGGCGAGGAGTCCGGCACCTCGGAGTCACGAGCTTTGCAAAGGACAAGGTCAGTATTCGGCTCCATCGCCGTAGAAGTTGCAGCCCCCGAGATGGTGTCCAGCCACCTGTCCTCGATCTGCGCGGTCGGCTCCGAACTATGGGTCAGAGCGGACTCATGTGTGGCCTCCAGGGTACTGTCCGGTGGCAGAGCTAAATCATGCCCATCGTGACAGTGCGGCGCGCTCGGCTGTGGCTCGAATCCATCGAAGATCAAGTCTCCGCGGATGTCAGCCGTGAAGTTTAGGCTTCCAAACCTGACCTGATGGCCAGGGGCGTAGCTTTCGATCTGCTCCAGATGGCCAAGCGAATTGGCCCGCAGTGCAAAGCCGCCGAACACGAAGATCTGTCCGGGGAGAAAAGTCTCACCCTGGAATGCATTGTTGTTGATTAAAGAAGCCATCAAGCCTATCGGTGACGACACAGAGGAACTCTCAATGAAAGCACCAATGTCGGTGTCAAAACCGGCGGATCTCGGGTAGGGGGTCCCGAACTGTGCGTCTAGGCGGATGGTAACAGGAGACAAGGGACACGATGTTTTTACCCAGGTTCGGGCCCTCTCGATGGAGGTAAAACCCTACTCCTACTTGATTTATATTGATGATATGGGTAATACAAGAGTGGATCTACCATGAGATCAAGGAGGCTAAACCCTAGAAGCTAGCCTATGGTATGATTGTTGTAATGGTTGTTCATCCTACGGACTAAAACCCTCCGGTTTATATAGACACCGGGGAGGGCTAGGGTTACACAGAGTCGGTTACAATGGTAGGAGATCTACATATCCGTATCGCCAAGCTTGCGTTCCACGCCAAGGAAAGTCCCATCCGGACACGGGACGAAGTCTTCAATCTTGTATCTTCTTAGTCTTGGAGTCCGGCCGATGATGATAGTCCGGCTATCCGGACACCCCCTAGTCCAGGACTCCCTCAGTGATGCTGCCATGAACTTGGCGAGCGCTGGGCGACCAAGGATCCCATTGTATGGCAAGGGGATCTCGGCGACATCAAAAACAATCTTCTCCGTCCTATAGTTCAGCTCGCCCCCAAACGTAACGGGCAGCATGACCTTACGTTTTGGCTGACTCCTCCCCGGGTTGACCCCTTGAAACGTGCCCGTCTCCTCGAGGTCCCCATCAGGGATTTGCAGCCTCTTGATCAGGCAGGCGAGATCAGGTTCAGTCCAGCCCCACCATCATCTAGCACCTTTGTTTCCTTGAGGTTGCTTTTTTTGGGGGAAACCAACAATGGCAAACACCCGACCGTAGTTGTGCGATAAGGGTGGTCCTCGGTGTCAAAAATGATAGGGGTGCTGGACCACTTCAGTGGCTTCTGGGCATCAAACGATGGCTCCGCCGTAGTGATCTCCTGCGCCCACTGCTTCAGTTGGCGGTGAGAGGTGTGCAGTGAGGCGCCTCCGTCGACGCACATGGCCTCCGTAGCCTTCTGGAACTCGTGCTCGCCGGACTCGTCGTCTTCATCATGATCATCATCTTCCTCCTTCTTGTCACGGCCCCGCGGGGCTCTCTTATTGATTATCTTTGCCGCAGCAACTTCCTTGGCATCCACGCTTCTTGCTGGACCCCTCAGCACCATCCTGACCCTTCTCCTTGTCCTGCCTTTCATATTCAGCTTTCTGCTTTTCTGCAAGCAGCTCAACCTGTCGGCAGTTCTGGAGGTCGTGGCCCTTGGTGCGATGGATCTTGCAGTAGTGCTTGTCGGAGTCTCCTGGCTTGTCGGCAGCCGCCAAGGACCGGCAGGTGGCGCACCCGGTAACCTCCTTGCCAGGGTCGTCTGCCTTGGCCTTCTTGGCGGCGCCGGGATCGCCGGATCCCTCAATGGCAAGCACGGTCTTGCCCTTACGCTTCCTATTGCGGCACCGGCCCTTCTTCATCGGGGCGACGGCGTCTTCGTCCGTGGAGTCGGTTTCCGCGCCGGTGTTCTCGCTGGGGTACTTCCTTCCTTCTTCATCCCGAGCACATATGTCAGCCAGAACATAAAGCTCGGCTACATCCTTGACTTTGTTCATCGCCAGCTCTTCATGCATCTTGTGGTTGTGCACATTCTGATGGAATGCACTGATGACCGCGGCAGGGTGAACATCTGGGATGTTGTACTGCACGCAGCTGAATCTTTGGATGTACTTGCGTAGGTTCTCGCCATCCTTCTAGGGGATGACATGCAAATCACTTGCCTGACCAGGAGCCTGGTGGCCTCCGGCAAAGGCGCCAACAAACTTGTGGCACAGATCCGACCAAGAAGAGATGGAATCCACTGGCAAGTGCATCAACCATGACATGACGTTGGGCTTAAGTGCGAACGGAAAGTAATTGGCAAGCACCTTGTCGTCGCGAGCTCCGGCGGCCTACATCGCGATGGTGTAGATGCTGAGGAACTCCGACGGGTGAGTCTTGCCGTTGTACTTTTCCCCAACATTTGAACGTGCGTTGGGAGGGCCACTGGAACTGCCACAGGTCTCGGGTAAAGGCCGGACAACCCACCTCATAAGGCAGGTCGCCAGAGCCCCTCGGGGCTGGGTGGTCCATAGCATGCCCCGCACACCGATCCGACTGATGGCGCACCTCCCGCCGTTGCTCGATGGTAGTTCGAGCTTCTTCTTGAGCTCGCTCTCGAAGAACTCGACGTTGGTCGTAGCGGGTTCGCGGGTCGGACGATGCTGTGGAAACATTGTCACAGGTGTCGGTCCGACGAGCCGGTGGCTGCTGTCGCGAACGTGGGGGGGGGGGGAGTGCACCGTGGTTGCAGCGTCTCTGGTCCTCCCACCGCCGGCATGCACCGGCTCGATAGAACACCGGCATGAGGGTCCCGCTGGGAGCGGTTTGTCTTAGTTAGCGAAGCTGATGAGGCTTCGGATGGTGGCCCTCCACTCGTCGAGCTTCTCCGCAGCAGGGGGGAAGTCGAGGAGCAGTTGCACGCTGATGTCTACTACACAACCTTCTTCTTGTAGACGCTGTTGGGCCTCCAAGTGCAGAGGTTTGTAGGACAGTAGCAAATTTCCTTCAAGTGGATGACCTAAGGTTTATCAATCCGTGGGAGGCGTAGGATGAAGATGGTCTCTCTCAAGCAACCCTGCAACCAAATAACAAAGAGTCTCTTGTGTCCCCAACACACCCAATACAATGGCAAATTGTATAGGTGCACTAGTTCGGCGAAGAGATGGTGATACAAGTGCAATATGGATGGTAGATATAGGTTTTTGTAATCTGGAAATATAAAAAGAGCAAGGTGACTAATGATAAGAGTGAGCGTAAACGGTATTGCAATGGTAGGAAACAAGGCCTAAGGTTCATACATTCACTAGTGCAAGTTCTCTCAACAATAATAACATACTTGGATCATATAACTATCCCTCAACATGCATCAAAAAGTTATCCTTTCTATTCTATTTATTCACACAATCTCAGATTCATCTATTCAACCAACACAAAGTACTTCAAAGAGTGCCCCAAAGTTTCTACCGGAGAGTCAAGATGAAAACGTGTGCCAAACCCTATGCATAGATTCATTGAACCCGCAAGATGATCACCAAAACATACATCAAGTAGATCACGTGAATATCCCATTGTCACCACAGATAAGCATGGCAAGATATACATCAAGTGTTTTCAAATCCTTAAAGACTTAATCCGATAAGATAACTTCAAAGGGAAAACTCAATTCACTACAAGAGATTAGAGGGGGAGAAACATCATAAGATCCAACTATAATAGCAAAGCTCGGGATACATCAAGATCGTGCCATAGAGAGAACACGAGAGAGAGAGAGAGAGAGAGATCAAACACATAGCTACTGGTACATACCCTCAACCCCGAGGGTGAACTACTCCCTCCTCGTCATGGAGAGCGCCAGGATGATGAAGATGGCCACCGGTGAGGTATTCCCCCTCCGGCAGGGTGCCGGAACGGGCCCCCGATAGGTTTTTGGTGGCTACAGAGGCTTGCGGCGGCGGAACTCCTGATCTATCTTCGTATTCGATGTTTTTTAGGGTATATGGGAATATATAGGCGAAGAAGTCGGTCAGGGGAGGCTCGAGGGGCCCATGAGACAGGAGGGCGCGCCCAGGGGGGTGGGCGCGCCCTCCTATCTCCTGGCCTCCTCGAAGCTTCCCTGGCTTGTACTCCAAGTTTCCCAGATCATGTTCGTTCCAAAAATCACGCTCCTGAAGGTTTCATTCCGTTTGGACTCCGTTTGATATTCCTTTTCTTCGAAACACTGAAATAGGCAATAAAACAACAATATGGGCTGGGCCTCCGGTTAATAGGTTAGTCCCAAAAGTAATATAAAAGTGTATAATAAAGCCCGTAATCATTCAAAACAGATAATAAAATAGCACGAATGCTTCATAAATTATAGATACATTGGAGACGTATCAACATCCCCAAGCTTAATTCCTGCTCGTCCTCGAGTAGGTAAATGATAAAAGAAAGAATTTATGAAGTGTGAATGCTAGAAGGTGCACAAGTTTGATCAATGATAATTTCAATCACCTCTTCTAGCATGATTATATGTCATAACAGTAGTTCATCTCAAAAAACTTCTCAAGATCAAGTAACAAGCTATTCACATGTTAAAGCATAGACCATAAACTTTCTTGAAAACTAGCAAACTTCGTTCTTAGTCATCAAACAATTGCAATT
Organism: Triticum aestivum; assembly: GCF_018294505.1. Taxonomy (NCBI): domain Eukaryota; kingdom Viridiplantae; phylum Streptophyta; class Magnoliopsida; order Poales; family Poaceae; genus Triticum; species Triticum aestivum. Next base: position 441,544,786 of record NC_057801.1, on the reverse strand, counting down.
CATCTTATTTTCAGGAAGGGTCTATGTCAGAGCTTTGATTTAGAAAACTCCACATACTCAACTCTCATATAGTCTTCTACAATTGCTAACACTCACGCAATACTTGTGGTTATGGAGTTTTAATCAGACACTAAGAAAGATAGGGGCTTATAGTGTTGCCTCCCAACGTATTCACCTTTGGGTGATGTCAACAATAATAGTTCATGCTAACTTACATCCAACTGGATAAATATATATCAGGATCTTTCCAACACGAGGTGCTTGCCAAAGGATAAAATGAAAAGGGGAAAGGTGAAGATCACCTTGACTCTTGCATAAAGTAAAAGACATAAAGTAAAAGATAGGCCCTTCGCAGAGGGAAGCAGAGGTCGTCATGCACTTTTATGGTTGGATGCACAAAATCTTAATGCGAAAACACGTCAGTTTATATTGCCACTTGTATATGGACCTTTATTATGCAGTCCGTCGCTTTTATTGCTTCCATAACAAGATCGTATAAAGCTTATTTTCTTCACACTAATAGATCATACATATTTAGAGAGCAACTTTTATTTCTTGCACCGATGAGAACTTACTTGAACGATCTTACTCAATCCATAGGTAGGTATGGAGGACTCTAATGGCAAAACTGGGTTTAAGGATATTTGGAAGCACAAGTAGTATCTCTACTTGGTGCGAGGAATTTGGCTAGCACGAGGGGGAAAGACAAGCTCAACATGTTTGAATGATCCATGACAATATACTTTAACTGAGATGTGAGAAAACATAACCCATTATGTTGTCTTCCTTGTCCAACATCAACTCTTTAGCATGTCATACTTTAATGAGTGCTCACAATTATAAAAGATGTCCAGGATAGTATATTTATATGTAAAATCTCTCTTCCTTCAATATTCTTTCATGAATTGTTCAAATGACCAATACAATGCTTGCTAACCTTCAATAAATTTACAATATTTACTTCTTGGATGTGAAGTCATTACTCCCCAAGGGATAAGCAAATGAAACATATAAAAATTCAGATTTATTACATTCAACTCATTCAACCATTTACTCATAGGATATAAGTGAAGCACACGAGTAAATGACAAACTACTCCAACAAGATATAAGTGAAGATCAATGAGTAGCTAAATAATTATGTAACTATGTGAAGACTCTCTCTCATTAAAGAATTTAAGATCTTGGTATTGTATTCAAACAGCAAGCAAAACAAAATAAAATGACATTGCAAGGATAGCACAACTCATGTGAAGAGGCAAAAACTTAGGTTCAACCGATACTAACCAATAATTGTTGAAGAAGAAAGGTGGGATGCCTACCGGGGCATCCCCAAGCTTAGATGCTTGAGACTTCTTGGAATATTATCTTGGGGTACCTTGGGCATCCCCAAGCTAGAACTTTTGTGTCTCCTTAATTCCTCTCATATCATGGTTTCTCTTTTTATCAAAAGCTTCATCCACACCAAACTCAACAAGAACTCGTGAGATAGGTTAGTATAAACCAATGCAAAAACCTTATCATTTTCTACTGTAACAAATCACCAAAATTATTATTCAACATTGCATACTAAATGCCTCTCATATTTAATACTCCTATCCTCAAATAGAATCATTAAACAAGCAAACATATGCAAACAATGCAAACATAACAGCAATCTGCCAAAACAGTATAGTCTGTAAAGAATGCAAGATTCATCATACTTACCTAACTCAAAAAATTATGAGAAAAATACTACGCTGTAGAAGATTTATCAGACCTCATTATGCAAAAAGTTTCAACATTATACCATTCTCTGACTTTTCTTGGGAATTTTTGCAACAGCGGTAAACTTTCTGTTTTCAAACAGCAACATGTATACTAGCAAAATAAGCATGGTAAGGGCTATCCTTGACATTTTATTGAAAATAAAGATGCAAAACATTATTCTAAATAACAGCAAGCAAATACTAACTAAATAAAATGACGCTCCAAGCAAAACACATATCATGTGGCGAATAAAAATATAGGTCCAAGTAAAGTTACCGATGAACGAAGACGAAAGAGGGGATGCCATCCGGGGAATCCCCAAGATTAGGCTCTTTGTTGTACTTGAATATTACCTTGGGGTGCCTTGGGCATCCCCAAGCTTAGGCTCTTGCCTCTCCTTATTCCCTAGTCCATCAAATTTTTACCCAAAACTTGAGAACTTCACAACACAAAACTCAATAGAAAACTCGTAAGCTCCGTTAGTATAAGAAAATAAAACCACCACTTAGGTACTGTAATGAACTCATTCTAAATTCATATTGATGTAATATCTACTGTATTCCAACTTCTCTATGGTTCATATCCTCCTCTACTACTCATAGATTCATCAAAATAAGTAAACAACATAATGAAAACAGAATCTGTCAAAAACAGAACAGTCTGTAGTAATATGTACCAAACGTATACTTATGGAACTCCAAAAATCCTACCAAATTCGGAAGTCCTAAGCAATTTGTGTATCAATCCATAGCGAAAATAATCAGATCAGAAGCACGTTTCTGTGAATTAACAAAACTAATTTACTAGGTGCAAAAGTTTCTGATTCTCAGCAGGATCAACACAACTATCACCGTAAGCTATCCTAAAGGTCTTACTTGGCACTTTATAGAAACAAAAGCTATAAAACATGATTATTACAGTAGCATAATCATGTGGACACACAAAAACAGTAAGGATAAATATTGGGTTGTCTCCCAACAAGCGCTTTCCTTTGATGCCTTTCTAGCTAGGCATGATGATGGCAATGATGATCACATAAAAGATAAGAATTGAAACATAACGGGAGCATCATGAAGCATATGACTAGCACATTTAAGTCTAACCCACTTCCTATGCATAGGGATTTTGTGAGCAAACAACTTATGGGAACAATAATCACCTAGCATAGGAAGGTAAAGCAAGCATAACTTCAAGACTTTAAACACATAGAGAGAAAACTTGACATTATTGCAATTCCTACAAGCATATGTTCCTTCCTCATAACAATTTTCAGTAGTATCATGAATGAATTCAACAATATAACCAGCACCTAAAACATTCTTTTCATGATCTACAAGCATAGAAAATTTACTACTCTCCACATAAGCACAATTCTTCTCATTTAGAATAGTGGGAGTATCACAAAAGACTTGAACACTATAAATTGTTTCCACATTAAAAGTGTAATGTTCAGAAAAAGGGTAATCATGATCATGACAAGTTTTATAAATATAATCATCACTACTTTTTATAGCATAAGTTTCATCACAATAATCATCATAAGTAGCAACTTCGTTCTCATCATAATCGATTGAAACCTCTCCCAAGATAGTGGAATCATCACTAAATAAAGTTGACACTCTTCCAAATCCACTTTCATATTCATCACAATAAAATTCAACATCCTCCAAAATAGTGGGATCACTACTTCCTAAAGTTGACACTCTTCCAAACCCACTTTCATCAATATAATCATCATAGGTAAGAGGCATGCTATGATCATAACAACTTTGCATACCAAAACTTGGGATGCTAAAAATATCATATTCATTAAACATAGCATCCCCAAGCTTGGGACGAACATTAATTCCAGCAAATATATTCTCAAATATGTCATTCTCATCAAACATAGCTTCCCCAAGCTTGGGCCTTTTCATATCATAAGCATAATCACTCTCATCATTAATCGTATGGATAGCACCAATAGTATAGCAATTATCATCACAATGAGTAGTAGGCGCAACATCATTTGGGAGAGATACCTTTCTACATTTGTTGCTCCTTATTTTCTTTTTCTTCTTCACATTACGTGTGGGTTCAACCTTCTTGTTTGTGCTCCTTATTGATGGGATTGGTTGAACAGAAAGCTCCTCCTCATCACCTGATTCATCATAAGAAATAATAGGAGGGTAATGGGAAGTCTCTTCCCTTTCATTACTATTCTTTTCATCTTCTATTTGCTTTCTTTTCTTTAGGTAATTGGCAATATAAGGATTATAAGGATTTTCAATGCAATTCACCGCACAATACAAATAAATCTTCTCTAGATCAAAATAGAGAAATCTATCAAGATTAAATTTTGGAACACCCTTGGTTATACGTTCCATTTCTTCATACCCCAAAAGAAGACTAAGATCTTTATGATGCTCAAGGGTAATCAAGTTGTCACAATTTTTGGACATGATTCGATCATGAAACAGTTTGCATTGGAGATTTAAATGACCACGTTCATTGCCAAGTTCACAAGGGGCGCGAAAAATATTGAATTTTTCAGCACAAACATCAAGACTTTCTTGCAACCCTTTAGTCTCTAAATACTTATGCCTCTTGCAATATCTATTTTCCCTATTTGGTGTGTACTTGCAAACCCAATCTACTACACAAAAATCGACATGCTTATAAGAGATATTTCCATCATAACTAGTGCAATCATCATTAGTACTATGGATATTCAAAGAGTTCATACTAACAACATTGCAATCATGCTCATCATTCAATGATTTAGTACCAAGCATTTTAGTTCATTCTTCTTCTAGCACTTGAGCACAATTTTCCTTTCCATCATACTCACGAAAGATATTAAAAAGATGAAGCGTATGAGACAAGTTTAACTCCATTTTTTTGTACTTTTTCTTTTATAAACTAAACTAGTGATAAAACAGGAAACAAAAAGATTCGACTGCAAGATCTAAAGATATACCTTCAAGCACTCACCTCCCCGGCAACGGCGCCAGAAAAGAGCTTGATGTCTACTACACAACCTTCTTCTTGTAGATGTTGTTGGGCCTCCAAGTGCAAAGGTTTGTAGGACAGTAGCAAATTTCCCTCAAGTGGATGACCTAAGGTTTATCAATCCATGGGAGGCGTAGGATGAAGATGGTCTCTCTCAAGCAACCCTGCAACCAAATAACAAAGAGTCTCTTGTGTCCCCAACACACCCAATACAATGGCAAATTGTATAGGTGCACTAGTTCGGCGAAGAGATGGTTATACAAGTGCAATATGGATGGTAGATATAGGTTTTTGTAATCTGAAAATATAAAAACAGCAAGGTAACTAATGATAAGAGTGAGCGTAAACGGTATTGCAATGGCAGGAAACAAGGCCTAAGGTTCATACTTTCACTAGTGCAAGTTCTCTCAACAATAATAACATACTTGGATCATATAACTATCCCTCAACATGCATCAAAGAGTCACTCCAAATCCACTAATATCGGAGAACAAACGAAGAGATTATGGTAGGGTACAAAACCACCTCAAAGTTATCCTTTCTGTTCTATCTATTCAAGAGTCCGTAGTAAAATAACATGAAGCTATTCTTTCCGTTCAATCTATCATAGAGTTAATACTAGAATAACACCTTAAGACATAAAACAACCAAAACCCTAATGTCACGTAGATACTCCGTTGTCACCTCAAGTATTCGTGGGCATGATTATATGATATGCATCACACAATCTCAAATTCATCTATTCAACCAACACAAAGTACTTCAAAGAGTGCCCCAAAGTTTCTACCGGAGAGTCAAGACGAAAACGTGTGCCAACCCCTATGAATAGATTCATTGAACCCGCAAGTTGATCACCAAAACATACATCAAGTAGATCACGTGAATATCCCATTGTCACCACAGATAAGCACGGCAAGACATACATCAAGTGTTCTCAAATCCTTAAAGACTCAATCCGATAAGATAACTTCAAAGGGATTCATTACAAGAGAGTAGAGGGGGAGAAACATCATAAGATCCAACTATAATAGCAAAGCTCGCGATACATCAAGATCATGCCATAGAGAGAACACGAGAGAGAGAAGAGATCAAACACATAGCTACTGGTACATACCCTCAGCCCCGAGGGTGAACTACTCCCTCCTCGTCATGGAGAGCGCCGGGATGATGAAGATGGACATCGGTGAGCGATTCCCCCTCCGGCAGGGTGCCCGAACAGGCTCCCGATAGGTTTTTGGTGGCTACAGAGGCTTGCGGCACGGAACTCCCGATCTATCTTCGTATTCGATGTTTTTAGGGCATATGGGAATATATAGGCGAAAGAAGTCGGTCTGGGGAGGCTCGAGGGGCCCACGAGACAGGGGGTGCGCCCTCCTATCTCCTAGCCTCCTTGAAGCTTCCCTGACTTGTAGTCCAAGTCTCCCGGATCATGTTCGTTCCAAAAATCACGCTCCCGAAGGTTTCATTCTGTTTGGACTCCGTTTGATATTCCTTTTCTTCGAAACACTAAAATAGACAATTAAACAACAATATGGGCTGGGCCTCCGGTTAATAGGTTAGTCCCAAAAGTAATATAAAAGTGTATAATAAAGCACGTAATCATTCAAAACAGATAATAAAATAGCATGAATGCTTCATAAATTATAGATACGTTGGAGACGTATCAGCATCCCCAAGCTTAATTCCTGCTCGTCCTCGAGTAGGTAAATGATAAAAGAAAGAATTTATGAAGTGTGAATGCTAGAAGGTGCACAAGTTTGATCAATGATAATTTCAATCACCTCTTCTAGCATGATTATATGTCATAACAGTAGTTCATCTCATAAAACTTCTCAAGATCAAGTAACAAGCTATTCACATGTTAAAGCATAGACCATAAACTTTCTTGAAAATTAGCAAACTTCGTTCTTAGTCATCAAACAATTGCAATTCATCTTATTTTCAGGAAGGGTCTATGTCAGAGCTTTGATTTAGCAAACTCCACATACTCAACTATCATATAGTCTTCTACAATTGCTAACACTCACGCAATACTTATGGTTATGGAGTTTTAATCGGACACTGAGAAAGATAGGGGCTTATAGTGTTGCCTCCCAATGTATTCACCTTTGGGTGATGTCAACAATAATAGTTCATGCTAACTTACATCCAACTGGATATATATATATATATATATATATATATATATATATATATATATATATATATATATTTATCAGGATCTTTCCAACACGAGGTGCCTGCCAAAGGATAAAATGAAAAAGGGAAAGGTGAAGATCACCTTGACTCTTGCATAAAGTAAAAGACATAAAGTAAAAGATAGGCCCATCGTAGAGGGAAGCAGAGGTTGTCATGCACTTTTATGGTTGGATGCACAAAATATTAATGCGAAAGAACGTCACTTTATATTGCCACTTGTATATGGACCTTTATTATGGAGTCCGTCGCTTTTATTGCTTCCATAACAAGATCGTATAAAGCTTATTTTCTTCACACTAATAGATCATACATATTTAGAGAGCAATTTTTATTGCTTGCACCGATGACAACTTACTTGAAGGATCTTACTCAATCCATAGGTAGGTATGGTGGACTCTCATGGCAAAACTGGGTTTAAGGATATTTGGAAGCACAAGTAGTATCTCTACTTGGTGCGAGGAATTTGGCTAGCATGAGGGGGAAAGACAAGCTCAACATGTTTGAATGATACATGACAATATACTTTAACTGAGATGTGAGAAAACATAACCCATTACGTTATCTTCCTTGTCCAACATCAACTATTTAGCATGTCATACTTTAATGAGTGCTCACAATTATAAAAGATGTCCAGGATAGTATATTTATATGTGAAATCTCTCTTCCTTCAATATTCTTTCATGAATTGTTCAAATAACCAATACAACGCTTGCTAACCTTCAATAAATTTACAACCTTTACTTCTTGGATGTGAAGTCATTACTCCCCAAGGGATAAGCAAATGAAACATATAAAAATTCAGATTTATGACATTCAACTCATTCAACCATTTACTCATAGGATATAAGTTAAGCACACGAGTAAATGACAAACCACTCCAACAAGATATAAGTGAAGATCAATGGGTAGCTAAATAATTATGTAACTATATGAAGACTCTCTCTCTTTAAAGAATTTCAGATCTTGGTATTGTATTCAAACAGCAAGCAAAACAAAATAAAATTACATTGCAAGGATAGCACAACTCATGTGAAGAAGCAAAAACTTAGGTTCAACCAATAGTAACCGATAATTGTTGAAGAAGAAAGGTGGGATGCCTACCGGGGCATCCCCAAGCTTAGATTCTTGAGACTTCTTGGAATATTATCTTGGGGTGCCTTGGGCATCCCCAAGCTTGAACTTTTGTGTCTCCTTAATTCCTCTCATATCATGGTTTCTCTTTTTATCAAAAGCTTCATCCACACCAAACTCAAGAAGAACTCGTGAGATAGGTTAGTATAAACCAATGCAAAAACCTTATCATTTCATACTGTAACAAATCACTAAAATTATTATTCAACATTGCATACTAAATGCCTCTGCATATTTAATACTCCTATCCTCAAATAGAATCATTAAACAAGCAAACATATGCAAACATAACAGCAATCTGCCAAAACAGTATAGTCTGTAAAGAATGCAAGATTCATCATACTTCCCTAACTCCAAAAATTATGAGAAAAACATTACGCTGTAGAAGATTTATCAGAGCTCATTATGCAAAAAGTTTCAACATTATACTGTTCTCTGACTTTTCTAGGGATTTTTTGCAACAGCGGTAAACTTTCTGTTTTCAAACAGCAACATGTATACTAGCAAAATAAGCATGGTAAAGGCTATCCTTGACATTTTTATTGAAACTAAAGATGCAAAACATTATTGTAAATAACAACAAGCAAATACTAACAAAATAAAATGAATCTCCAAGAAAAACACATATCATGTGGCGAATAAAAATATAGATCCAAGTAAAGTTACCGATGAACGAAGACGAAAGAGGGGATGCCATCCGGGGCATCCCCAAGCTTAGGCTCTATGTTGTACTTGAATATTACCTTGGGGTGCCTTGGTAATCCCCAAGCTTAGGCGCTTTCCACTCCTTATTCCCTAGTCCATCAAATTTTTACCCAAAACTTGAAAACTTCACAACACAAAACTCAACAGAAAACTCGTAAGCTCCGTTAGTATAAGAAAATAAAACCACCACTTAGGTACTGTAATGAACTCATTCTAAATTCATATTGATGTAATATCTACTGTATTCCAACTTCTCTATGGTTCATAGCCTCCGATACTACTCGTAGATTTATCAAAACAAGAAAACAACATAATGAAAACAGAATCTGTCAAAAACAGAACAGTCTGTAGTAATCTGTATCAAACATATACTTATGGAACTCCAAAAATCCAACCAAATTAGGAAGTCCTACGAAATTTCTTTACCAATCCAGAGCGAAAAGAATCATATCAGGATCTAGTTTCTGTGAATAAACAAAACTAATTTACTGGGTGCAAAAGTTTCTGATTCTCAGCAGGATCAACACAACTATCACCGTAAGCTATCCTAAAGGTCTTACTTGGCACTTTATTGAAACAAAAGCTATAAAACATGATTATTACAGTAGCATAATCATGTGGACACACAAAAACAGTAAGGATAAATATTGGGTTGTCTCCCAACAAGCGCTTTTCTTTGATGCCTTTCTAGCTAGGCATGATGATGGCAATGATGCTCACATAAAAGATAAGAATTGAAACATAACGGGAGAATCATGAAGCATATGACTAGCACATTTAAGTCTAACCCACTTCCTATGCATAGGGATTTTGTGAGCAAACAACTTATGGGAACAATATTCAACTAGCATAGGAAGGTAAAGCAAGCATAACTTCAAGACTTTAAACACATAGAGAGGAGACTTGACATTATTGCAATTCCTACAAGCATATGTTCCTTCCTCATAATAATTTTCAGTAGCATCATGAATGAATTAAACAATATAACCAGCACCTAAAACATTCTTTTCATGATCTACAAGCTTAGAAAATTTACTACTCTCCACATAAGTACAATTCTTCTCATTTGGAATAGTGGGAGTATCATAAAAGACTTGAACACTATAAATTGTTTCCACATTAAAAGAGTAATGTTTAGAAAAAAGGTAATCATAATCATGACAAGTTTTATAAATATAATCATCACTAATTTTTATAGCATAATTTTCATCACAATAATCATCATAAGTAGCAACTTCGTTCTCATCATAATCGATTGAAACCTCTCCCAAGATAGTGGAATCATCACTAAATAAAGTTGACTCTCTTCCAAATCCACTTTCATATTCATCACAATAAAATTCAACATCCTCCAAAATAGTGGGATCACTACTTCCTAAAGTTGACACTCTTCCAAATCCACTTTCATCAATATAATCATCATAGGTAAGAGGCATGCTATCATCATAACAACTTTGCATATCAAAACTTGGGATGGTAAAAATATCATGTTCATTAAACATAGCATCCCCAAGCTTGGGACAAACATTAATTCCAGCAAATATATTCTCAAATATGTCATTCTCATCAAACATAGCTTCCCCAAGCTTGGGCCTTTTCATATCATATACATAATCACTCTCATCATTAATAGTATGGATAGCACCAATAGTATAGCAATTATCATCACAATGAGTAGTAGGAGCAACATCATTTGGGAGAGATACCTTTCTACCTTTGTTGCTCCGTCTTTTCTTTTTCTCCTTCACATTATGTGTGGGTTCAACCTTCTTGTTTGTGCAACTTATTGATGGGATTGGTTGAATAGAAAGCTCCTCCTCGTCACCTGATTCATCATGAGAAATAATAGGAGGATAATGGGAAGTATCCTCCCTTTCATTAGTATTCATTTAATCTTCTATTTGATTTCTTTTCTTTAGGTAATTGGCAATATAAGGATTTTCAATGCAATTCACCGCACAATACAAATAAATCTTCTCTAGATCAAAATCAAGAAATCTATCAAGATTAAATTTTGGAATACCCTCAGTTATACGTTCCATTTCTTCATACCCCAAAGGAAGACTAAGCTCTTTATGATGCTCAAGGTAATCAAGTTATCACAATTTTTGGACATGATTCGATCATGAAACAATTTGCATTAGAGATTTAAATGACCATGTTCATTGCAAAGTTCACAAGGGGCGCGAAAAATATTGAATTTTCAGCACAACATCAAGACTTTCTTGCAACCCTTTAGTTTCTAAATACTTATGCCTCTTGCATATCTATTTTCCCTATTTGGTGTGTACTTGCAAACCCAATCTACTCCACAAAAATCGACATGCTTATAAGAGATATTTTCATCATAACTAGTGCAATCATCATTAGTACTATGGATATTCAAAGAGTTCATACTAACAACATTGCAATCATTCTCATCATTCAAAGATTTAGTACCAAGCATTTTAATGCATTCTTCTTCTAGCACTTGAGCACAATTTTCCTTTCCATCATACTCACGAAAGATATTAAAAAGATGAAGCGTCTGAGACAAGCTTAACTCCATTTTTTTAGTTTTTCTTTTATAAATTAAACTAGTGATAAAACAAGAAACAAAAAGATTCGATTGCAAGATCTAAAGATATACCTTCAAGCACTCACCTCCCCGGCAACGGCGCCAGAAAAGAGCTTGATGTCTACTACACAACCTTCTTCTTGTAGACGTTGTTGGGCCTCCAAGTGCAGAGGTTTGTAGGACAGTAGAAAATTTCCCTCAAGTGGATGACCTAAGGTTTATCAATCCATGGGAGGCGTAGGATGAAGATGGTCTCTCTCAAGCAACCCTGCAACCAAATAACAAAGAGTCTCTTGTGCCCCAACACACCCAATACAATGGCAAATTGTATAGGTGCACTAGTTCGGCGAAGAGATGGTGATACAAGTGCAATATGGATGGTAGATATAGGTTTTTGTAATCTGGAAATATAAAAAGAGCAAGGTAACTAATGATAAGAGTGAGCATAAATGGTATTGCAATGGTAGGAAACAAGGCCTAAGGTTCATACTTTCACTAGTGCAAGTTCTCTCAACAATAATAACATACTTGGAACATATAACTATCCCTCAACATGCATCAAAGAGTCACTCCAAAGCCACTAATAGCAGAGAACAAACAAAGAGATTATGGTGGGGTACGAAACCACCTCAAAGTTTCCTTTCTGTTCTATCTATTCAAGAGTCCGTAGTAAAATAACATGAAGCTATTCTTTCCGTTCAATCTATCATATAGTTCATACTAGAATAACACCTTAAGACACAAATCAACCAAAACCCCAATGTCACCTAAATACTCCATTGTCACCTCAAGTATCCATGGGCATGATTATATGATATGCATCACACAATCTCAGATTCATCTATTCAACCAACACAAAGTACTTCAAAGAGTGCCCCAAAGTTTCTACCGGAGAGTCAAGACGAAAACGTGTGCCAACCCCTATGAATAGATTCATTGAACCCGCAAGTTGATCACCAAAACATACATCAAGTAGATCACATGAATATCCCATTGTCACCCAGATAAGCACGGCAAGACATACATCAAGTGTTCTCAAATCCTTAAAGACTCAATCCGATAAGATAACTTCAAAGGGATTCATTACAAGAGAGTAGAGGAGGAGAAACATCATAAGATCCAACTATAATAGCAAAGCTCGTGATACATCAAGATCGTGCCATAGAGAGAACACGAGAGAGAGAGAGATCAAACACATAGCTACTGGTACATACCATCATCCCCAAGGGTGAACTACTCCCTCCTCGTCATGGAGAGCACCGGGATGATGAAGATGGCCACCGGTGAGGGATTCCCCCTCCGGCAGGGTGCCGGAATAGGCTCTCGAGAGGTTTTTGGTGGCTACAGAGGCTTGCGATGGCGGAACTGCCGATCTATCTTCATATTCGATGTTTTTAGGCTATATGGGAATATATAGGCGAAAGAAGTCGGACGGGGGAGGCTCGAGGGGCCCACGAGATAGGGGACACGCCCAGGGGGGTGGGTGCACCCTCCTATCTCCTGGACTCCTCGAAGCTTCCCTGGCTTGTACTCCAAGTCTCCCGGATCATGTTGGTTCCAAAAATCACGCTTCCGAAGGTTTCATTCCGTTTGGACTCCGTTTGATATTCCTTTTCTTTGAAACACTGAAATAGGCAATAAACCAGCAATATGGGCTGGGCCTCCGGTTAATAGGTTAGTCACAAAAGTAATATAAAAGTGTATAATAAAGCCCGTAATCATTCAAAACAGATAATAAAATAGCATGAATGCTTCAAAAATTATAGATACGTTGGAGACGTATCACGCGCGCGCCAGCGCTTCTGCTGACGTGGGCGGCTGCGAAAGCTGTGTGGACCGTGACACGCTCCGACTTCTAACCAAGTTAGAAGGAGCTATGTCACGGTCTCGTGGTCGCACGCCACTTCGGTCGGCGTCCGGGTGCGCACACCGGCCTGGTGCGTCCTGAGAGTGGCGCACATGGCTCTTCCCGCGGCAGTGCCCGGGAGCTCCGGCGTCACGGTGTCTCTCGTCACGCGCGGCCTGGAAAGGATGTGGCGCGGGTGCCAGCTGGGGCGTCGTAGAGGTTGCTGCGCCGCTCGTGGGCAGCACGGCCCTGCCCACTTACCCAGCAGCGTGCGGCTCGTCGTCTCGGACTCGAACGACACTGCTCGCCTGGCTCCGATTTCTAGAGTGCCATGTATGCTCACGGGCCACGTCTCCGGCACCATCCGTGGCCACGTGGTCGCCTGCTCGTGCTAGCACGGACGGGCCGGCTCCGGACGACCCGATCGCTGTGATCCCCTTTTTCTTGGGGGCCATTGTGATGATAAAGTCGATGCACTAACTTCCAAACTAGATTTTCACAGCTTGCGCCCCCTACCTGGCGCGCCAAAGATGTCGGTGGAAATGACACCTATGGGATCACAGGGAATCCCTTCTATGGTTGGCAGGCACGGGGCTATGGAAAGAGCGGGTTTAGAAGATCAACGTGGGGGAATTTATGCAGGTTCGGGTCGCAAGTGATGCATAATACCCTACTCTTGCTGGTTTGTGTTCATTTGGTGTTCTTGGACTAGCTACAAAGCATGCAGGGTCTAAAAAGTCTAAATCCTTCTCCAGTATGCCTCGGGCCTCCTTTTATAGCCAAAGGGGTCGCCACAGTAGCACACAGGAGGTGAAAAGTTTGTACTGTATACAAGTATATCCCCTGGCACCGTAGGACAAACACATTTAATGTGCTACCGACGTGCCCTCTCACTTTATCGGGGATGGCAAGGAAGCTCGTCTCGTTCGTTGCCGCCTCGTCTCGCTCTGACGCGTGTCCAAGCTGATAAGCGTGCAGCGCCACGTTGGCTGGCTGCTGAGTTGGTGCGGTGGTAGAGTCTTCGCGAAGATCTGCATGCCACCATGGAGGTGCTTGCTGAGTTGGCCTGGAAGCTGCACGTCGCCACGCAGGTGCGTGCCTTGTTTGCGGGGTGACTGCTATGTTGGAACGGTGGTGGAGCCTTAGCAGGTGTGGGCCTGGCTGCGGCCCCGCAGATGTCCCCGGCAAGGGTCTTGCCGGGGTCTTGTGAGTGTCCCCGGCAAGGATCATGCCTGTGGGTTTCTGTCTTCTGGTTCTCATCTAGTCTTGTATGTCCTTGGTCTTCACAAAGATCTGCATGCCACCATACAGGCGCCTCCCGAGCCTTGGTTCCAATGTTGTCAATGGTGTCAGAACTTTTAGGCTCAAGGGTGGCGACCTCACTGGTGTTGGGCAAGTTGCCCCGGCAAGGCTCTTGCCGGGGCTACGTAAGCTGCCCCGGCAAGGCTCTTGCCGGGGAAAGCCCACCTTGTCCCTTCGCTCCTCGCGCCTCTGTCTTGGCGTTGCTCTGGTAGTCTTGTGTCTTTGCTTCCTCTGCCCCACTAAGGGTGGCCGCGGGCGTGTGGCTGCGACTGCCCACGCACAAGTAAAGGGGTATAAAAAGGACCCCTACTTTTGTACATCGACAAATGACAGGCACTTTATCACTTGGGGGCTCGACACCGCACTGATATGTGACTGCCGTTGCTGTGAGGTGGAGAGGTGGAGCCTTTGCGGGGTGATCCGCCCTCGACGCCCTCGGCAAGCTTACCGGGGGAGTCTTGAGACTTGTCTTATGGGCGACCTCGACCTCTCCAGGCTCGCCTGCCCGGCAAGGGAGGTTTTTCCATAGTAGTCTCTTGTTTGTTTGGTTTGTCTTGGTCTTCTTGATCCGCCCTTTGATTTCTCAAAGATTTATCTCTTCTGCTTGGCCTTGTCTTGGATGCTGCAACCTTGCTCATGAGCCTGTGTATAGTGCAGGCAACACACGCCGGGGTTTGTTGCACCGACAGGAGCCCTCGGGCCTTGCCAGAACACTTTGCCAAGCGTCGTCGGGGTAGGCCGTACCTAGTACACATGCGAGGAGTTTGTGGTAGCTCATCCTTTGAGATTTTCTTTGCTTCTTCAATAAGCTATGCTTGAGTTAGTTTTCGGTTTTTCCACGCGTCGCGTGATGCCAATTGTAGTGGGGCCATCTCTGTAATGGCCTGTGAATGACTTTAACCCATGGGGGAGTAACTGCCAATTCACTCATCCCACAATGCCCTTATCCTTCACCACGTATGCTGCATGCATTGAGTGGGGTAGGTAACGGAGGCGCGTGGTGCGGGAGAGAGTGTCATGGCGAAGGCCTGGTCTTCTCGAATTGGTGTATGGGGCGGTAATCGGATCTGGCCGTTGGTGGTAGTTTAAACGGGTCAGATCAGAAAGAACCCTTCTGGGGTGGGGGTGAAGGATCCGCCCCAACCAAGGTCTGCCTATCAAAAAGGGGGTGATAAGGAGAGGTGGCTCCCATCCACGCACCTCTCCTCTTTAATTTCTTGCCTCCTCCTTTGTTATGTCGAGGGGGAGAGACCGGGGCCAGGCCCCGGGCTCTATCTCAGGGACGATGATGCCGAACGCTCGTGTTGACGCTCGGGGAGTGAGTCTGGTCCCGGGCCGTAGGAGATGCGGCGGTCGAAGACGTGGGTGCCGAATCGACCACAGTGTGGGAGGCATTACACTTCTCCAAAATGGTGAAGCGCCTGTTCCCCCCACATGAGGCAGCCGCCTGGTGGGGAGTGCTCGCCCTTGCCGCAAGTCGTTGAGGCTCGTCATCCCGACGGTGGGCTTCCAGCGCCTGTCTGTGGTGCAGTGCTCGGGATCCTTGGTAATCCCAACACCGCTCCTTCCACCAGGGTCAGGGTTAACACCGAAGATGGCGGTGTCTTCCTCCCCGTCAAGCTGTGGAGCAGTGCTCCTCATGCGCCTTGGACGTTGCCGTCCTCCGCTGTTTCTCCAGGGGAGGCGATGGGCCGAGGGGCCGACATCCTCCTGGAGCAGTGGTGATGAGGAAGAAAACGAGGGAATACGGAGAAGGCATGTGGCAGGCCGTCAAGACAGAGTACGATGGCACCGACGCCTTTGTCTCATATTGCCGGCCCACTACCTCGTCTTTCCGGTCTTCCCCTCCCTCCCCAGCACCATCATCACTAGCCTCTTCAGGATGGTTGCCGGGGAGGGGGTCGCTCTCTGGGTGCCTTCGCCTCCTCCAGCAGTCTTCCAGTCGAGCGCCTGTGCTAGGACGTCTTGCTGGCCCTGGGGGTGGTGACCAGGGCACCGCCGAGCTGCTCTCACCGCCCCCTCCTTCGCAGCCTCGCCACTCCCGATCTTGTCAGGCTGCGCCCGTCAGGTCCTGACGGGGTCGGGCTGGGCTCTTGTTCAGGCACTCCTTTTGCCCTCTTCACCTCCCACCGTAGCTCCTAGGAGGAGAGGGACAAGAGATGGATTACGGGGCACTTATCTTTTTTCAGTCTAAAATGTGTAGGCATTTGCCAAACTTTAGTTTAAATTCTGTAATCTTCTTTATCCACATTCGTGTCCTGTAAGATTTGTACTTGCTTATCCGCATATTAATGAAATAAGGACAAGTCTTGCCGGGTACTTGTGCATGTACCATGTCCATGCTGAGGTGAAATGCCTCTATACATTTAAGTAAACATGTTATCTCCGGCAAGCTATCCTGCCGGTGCCTTTCGTTTGTTGCCGCGGGGCTCGGCCTGCCGGGCACAGAACTATGGAAAGGGACCAGCAAGTCTCTTTACTCGTTCTGTAATACATCATCCCATAACTAAATCATTAGTAATATTTCTTGCAAGCCTTATCATGATGTGTATTACCGAGAGGGCCCAGACATACCTCTCCGATACTCGGAGTGACAAATCCTAATCTCGATCTATGCCAACCCAACAAACACCTTCGGAGATACCTGTAGAGCATCTTTGTAATCAGCCAGTTACATTGTGACGTTTGATAGCACACAAGGTATTCCTCCGGTATCTAGGAGTTGCATAATCTCATTGTCGAAGGAATATGTATTTGACATGAAGAAATCGATAGCAATAAAACTGAACGATCAACATGCTAAGCTAACAGATCGGTCTTGTCCATCACATCATTCTCCTAATGATGTGATCTCGTTCATCAAATGACAGCACATGTCTATGGTTAGGAAACTTAACCATCTTTGATTAACGAGCTAGTCTAGTAGAGGCTTACTAGGGACACTGTATTTTTTCTATGTATCCACACATGTATCAAGTTTCTGGTCAATACAATTCTAGCATGAATAATAAACACTTATCATGATATAAGGAAATATAAATACATGATATAAGGAAATATAAATAACAACTTTATTATTGCCTCTAGCGCATATTTCCTTCAGTCTCCCACTTGCACTAGAGTCAATCTAGATTACATTGTAATGATTGTAACACCCATGGAGTCTTGGTGCTGATCATGTTTTGCTCGTGGAAGAGGCTTAGCCAACTGGTCTGCCTCACTAAAATCTGTATGTATTTTGCAAATCTCTGTCTCCCTCCTTAACTTGATCATGGATGGAGCTGAAGCGTCTCTTGATGTGCTTGGTTCTTTTGTGAAATCTGGATTCCTTCGCCAAGGCAATTGCTCTTGTATTGTCACAAAATATTTTCATTGGACCCGATGCACTAGGTATTACACCTAGATCGAATATGAACTCCTTCATTCACTGCTTCCGAAGCAGCTATGTACTCTGCTTCACACGTAGATCCCGCCACGACGCTTTTCTTGGAACTACACCAACTGACAGCTCCACCATTCAATATAAATATGTATTCAGTTTGTGACTTAGAGTCATCCGGATTAGTGTCAAAGCTAGCATCGATGTACCATTTACGACGAGCTCTTTGTCACCTCCATAAACAAGAAACAGATTCTTAGTCCCTTTCAGGTACTTCAGGATGTTCTTGACTGCTGTCCAGTGATCCACTCCTGGATTACTTTGGTACCTCCCTACTAGACTTATAGCAAGTCACACATCAGGTCTGGTACACAACATAGCATACATGATAGATCCTATGGCCGAGGCATAGGGAATGACTTTCATTTTCTCTCTATATTCTACAATGGTCGGGCATTGAGTCCGACTCAACTTCACACCTTGTAACACAAGCAAGAACCCTTTCTTTGACTGATCCATTTTGAACTTCTTCAAAACTTTATCAAGGTATGTGCTTTGTGAAAGTCCAATTAAGCGTCTTAATCTATCTCTATAGATCTTGATGCCCAATATATAAGCAACTTCATCGAGGTCTTTCATTGAAAAACTCTTATTCAAGTATCCATTATGCTATCCAGAAATTCTATATCATTTCCAATCAACAATATCTCATCCACATATAATATTAGAAATGCTACACAACTCCCTGATGTCTACTACACAACCTTCTTCTTGTAGACGTTGTTGGGCCTGCAAGTGCACAGGTTTGTAGGACAATAGCAAATTTCCCTCAAGTGGATGACCTAAGGTTTATCAATCCGTGGGAGGCGTAGGATGAAGATGGTCTCTCTCAAACAACCCTGCAACCAAATAACAAAGAGTCTCTTGTGTCCCCAACACACCCAATACAATGGTAGATTGTATAGGTGCACTAGTTCGGCGAAGAGATAGTGATACAAGTGCAATAAAGATAGTAGATAAAGGTTTTTGTAATATGAAAATATAAAAACAGCAAGGTAACTAATGATAAAAGTGAGAATAAACGGTATTGCAATGATAGGAAACAAGGCCTAGGGTTCATACTTTCACTAGTGCAAGTTCTCTCAACAATAATAACATAGATAGATCATATAACAATCCCTCAACAGGCAACAAAGAGTCACTCCAAAGCCACTAATAGTGGAGAACAAACACAGAGATTATGGTAGGGTACGAAACCACCTCAAAGTTATTCTTTCGGATCAATCTATTCAAGAGTTCGTACTAGAATAACACCTTAAGACACAAATCAACCAAAACCCTAATGTCACCTAGATACTCCATTGTCACCTCAAGTATCTGTGGGCATGATTATACAATATGCATCACACAATCTTAGATTCATCCAACCAACACAAAGTACTTCAAAGAGTGCCCCAAAGTTTCTACCGGAGAGTCAAGAAAATGTGTGCCAACCCCTATGCATAGGTTCATGGGCGGAACCCGCAAGTTGGTCACCAAAACATACATCAAGTGGCACGTGATATCCCATTGTCACCACAGATAAACACGGCAAGACATTGTAGGACCTTGAAGTATGTCTAGAGGGGGGGTGATTAGACTACTTGACCAATTAAAAACTTAACCTTTTCCCAATTTTAGAGTTTGGCAGATTTTAGCTATCTTAGGACAAGTCAAGCAATCATCACACAATTCAAGCAAGCATGCAAAGAGTATATGAGCAGCGGAAATTAAAGCATGCAACTTGCAAGAAAGTAAAGGGAAGGGTTTGGAGGATTCAAACGCAATTGGAGACACGGATGTTTTTGGCGTGGTTCCGATAGGTGGTGCTATCGTACATCTACGTTGATGGAGACTTCAACCCACGAAGGGTAACAGTTGCGCGAGTCCATGGAGGGCTCCACCCACGAAGGGTCCATGAAGAAGCAACCTTGTCTATCCCACCATGGCCGTCGCCCATGAAGGACTTGCCTCACTAGCGGTAGATCTTCACGAAGTAGGTGATCTCCTTGCCCTTACAAACTCCTTGGTTCAACTCCACAATCTTGTCGGAGGCTCCCAAGTGACACCTAGCCAATCTAGGAGACACCACTCTCCAAGAAGTAACAAATGGTGCATTGATGATGAACTCCTTGCTCTTGTGCTTCAAATGATAGTCTCCCCAACACTCAACTCTCTCTCATAGGTTTTGGATCTGGTGGAAAGAAGATTTGAGTGGAAAGCAACTAGGGGAAGGCTAGAGATCAAGATTCATATGGTAGGAATGGGATATAAGAGGAGGTGGAGGGGTATATATAGCCTCCACACAAAATCTAACCATTACACACAATTTACCAAACTCGGTGGGACCAATTCAACAGACTCGGTAAGACCGATTTAGCAAACCTAGTGACCGTTAGGATTTTCGGTGGGACTGACATGCAACTCGGTGAGACCGATTCGGTTAGGGTTAGGGCATAACGTAATCTCGGTAAGACCGATTACACAAACTCAGTGAGACCGATTTTGGTAATAAACTTTCCAGAGAGTTGGTCAGGTAAACTCGGTGGGACCGATTTGCTCTTTTCGGTGAGACCGAAATGTTACGAAAGGGAAACAGTGAGTTTACATTGCAATCTCGGTGGGACCAATCGCTCACTTCGGTTAGACCGAAACGTTACGAAGGGAAACAGAGAGATTACAATCCCATCTCGGTGAGACCGAGATCCATATCGGTAAGACTGATTTGCTTAGGGTTTGTGGCAGTGGCTATGACTTTTGAAATCGGTGGCGCCGGATAGGAAGAATCGGTGTGACCAATTTTGGCTTTAGGTTTAGGTCATTTGTGGATGTGGGAAAGTAGATGAGGGTTTTGGAGCATATCACTAAGCACATGAAGCAAGAGGCTCATTAAGCAACACCTCATCCCTCCTTGATAGTATTGGCTTTTCCTATAGACTCAATGTGATCTTGGATCACTAAAATATAAAATGAAGAGTCTTGAGCTTTTGAGCTTGAGCCAATCCTTTGTCCTTAGTATTTTGAGGGATCCACTTTCATCATCCATGCCATGCCATTCATTGAGCTTTCCTGAAATAATAGTCTTGGAATAACATTAGCTCAATGAGCTATATGTTGTTATGAATTACCAAAACCACCTAGGGATAGTTGCACTTTCAATCTCCCCCTTTTTGGTAATTGATGACAACATATAGATCAAAGCTTCGACAAATGATAATAAGATTGAACAACATCGTCGCTTTGAGAAGTATGTGATAAGCAAGAGCTCCCCCTAAATTTGTGCATAGTTTAAGATTTGCTTTGGATGGCAAATGCACAATGAATTAGGTTCATGTGTTACTCTTCCATGTCACATACATCTTGGTGGAGCGCTCAAAATAATAAAGATTGAGTACATGCACTCATCACCAAGCAAAGTGAATGATCACATAGGATAGATAAGATAATATCATCAAACATGCATAAGTGTAGCTTATGATCAAACACATGATCATCAATGTCTCACAAGAATAGCATCTCAAGCAATCAAAAGCAAACAAGTTTAACCACCAAATCAAAGCAAGAGAGAACAAAAGCAACACACTCTCTCCCGAAGCCTATGATCTATACATTTTTCTCCCCCTTTGGCAACAAGTTACCAAAAAGTTCATAGAAAATGCATAGTGCTAGATCGACTCTCAGGCTTGATCTTCAGGTGGTGGTGTTCGGATAACTTCGAGAACGAAGGCTTCAGTTGAAGTAGAGGGTGCTGGAGTTGATGCCGGAGCTGGTTGCACTGGAGCAGTAGGGGCTGTAGCTGGTGCAGATGATGTGGCTCTGGTGTCTGTCACAGGCACTGTAGCTGACCTCTGAGATCTAGGCACTCTGGCAAACACATTTGTGGTAGTCTTTCCCTGCCTCTCCTGCATGTCATCCTGTAGCTGCTCCACAACTGACTGAATCTCAGTTACTTTGACATCAAGGTCATGGAATTTGAGTTCCATGATTCTTTCCAAGCTCTCCTGATTCTGAGTGAGGGTGGCCAATCCCTTCTCAATCCTCAGTGTTGATGCTATTAAGTAACCAAGATGCTCCTGCTTGTTCTTCAAGAAATACTCAAATGCCTCCTCTTGAGTTGGCATCCTGGCAGCCTTCTCCTTCCTTGCCTTCTCATTCTTCTCTTGAGCTTGAACTGATGATGGATCATTCTCATTCATGACAACCTGATTGTCCTCAAAGTCTGGATAAAGTGGAAAATGTTCCTTATCCAATTGATATTTCCCTGTGCCCATCTTTGAGTTAATAAACTCCTGAATCTGAGGGGCATATCCACAGCTCCTCTTCTGATCTGCTGCAGTCCTCTTAATGGTTTCAATCATAAGGCTCATGACTTTGAACTTCTGTGGCACATCAAACACATGCAACATGTTGATGGCATGCCCTCTGATCATGTTGTGGTCACCATACTTAGGTAACAGAGTGTGCCTCAGAATCCAGTTGATAGTTGGCAGCCCTGACAGAAGGAAGTGGACTGATCCAAACTTATGTGTCTCAACAGCTTTGTCTGGGATCTCCTTGTACATGTGTGCCATGGAGTTGTGGTCCATCTTCTTCTTGGCATAAATATCCAGGTCATCATCATTTTCCTTTGGGGCATTGATCAGACTTGCCCATTCCTCAACAGTGGACTGGTACCTTGTACCTTCAGACATCCAAACAATCCTCCCATCTGGATAAAAGTGTGCTGTGGAGTAGAATTGCATGATAAGTTCATCATTCTAGTTGGTCAACTTTTGCCCAACAAAATCAACAACTCCACAAGCAACAAAACTGTCTTGCACTCCAGGATAGTGCTCTTCATTTTCCTTTATGTAGGTCCAGTCGACCCACCTCATATCACATACTATGGGCTTCTTGTCCAACAAGATTGTCTCATAGAAGTCCTGATGTTCCTTTGTATGGAACCTATAATCAACATCAGTTCTTCTCCTTGAGGCATATGGATCTTCCATCCTCCATATCCTCAACCCTGAGTCCTTCCTGATCCTCATGTCCTCAGGCACAGGATGGGCATCATTGTGGTCTGGTATCTTGGGCTTGAGCTTCCTTAAGACCTGTCCTTCTTCATCTTCCTCATCAGCAACATTAGGCACTGGGGCCTTGTCCTTCTCAGCAGCTGGAATACTCCTGGTATTCCTCTTAGGTGCAAGCTTGGCCTTGGGGGCAGCTTTGGGTGCTTCCTTGGGCTTAGATGTTATAGCCCCTGATCTAATAGCATCACCCATAAGCTTTGGTGCCTTGGGTGCTGGTGCAACAACCTCTTCTTCCTCTTCAGAATCTCTTCTCATTGAGGGCTTTCCAAGAACTTGGGAAGTTGTGGTTCTTGCTCTCTTCTTCTTCTTATCCTGAGCAGCTTCATCCTCTGATTCAATGGTAAACTTCATTGTTTCTCCAGTAGGAACTTTCTTGGGTTTGAAAGATGTGACTTTCTTTTCAGGTGCCTCTTTGGGTTCAGATTGTTCTGGCACTTGAGTGGACCTTCTGGCCTTGGGCATAGGTGTCCTCTTTGCAGGAACTTTCTTGTTCAGTCCAGGCTTTGTATTCTTTGCTGAGCCATATTCCTTTTTGAGCACTACTTTCTTGGAAGTAGCCTCATCCTCTTCAGCTCTGTAGTCCTCATCTTCAGAGTCTAAAGTTCTCTTCCTCCTTTGCCTGGTAGCAGCCTTGGGCAGATTACTTGGGGTGCCTCTGCTCCCATCGTCTGAAGAACTTGAGGGACTAGTGCCCTTACTCATGTCAATCTGCTCTTCTGACCTGTTCTGGCTGTCACTCTGGTCTGACATGCTGCAAACACTGACTGCTGACCCTGTGAAGAGTTATAGTTGAGATAGAGTGGATGAGCATCATAAAATGCAGAGATTTTTGCAAAGCATTTCGGATCAACCGATTTTCAAACTCGGTGATACCGAAGTAGTTTTGGAACCTAAACTGATGAACTCAGTTGGACCGAGTCACAATTCGGTGGCACCGAGACTGCTAGGGTTTCACAAAGTCCTAAAATCGGTCTCACCGATTAGTAATTCTTGGTCAGACCGAGAGTTACTAGTGCAATGGCATAAGCCAAATCGGTGGGACCGAGTTTTTCAACTCGGTGAGTCCGAGATGGTTTTGGCAGAAACCTAACCATAAAATTTCGAATCACATCTAATCTCCGGACTGCATTGATTGGATAGGAGTGTTTCAATCGTGGCAAGAATCAATTAGAACACAATGTGCTAGGAATCGGACGAGGATAGCACAGTGATCGAGTCCATACCCTAGCTTGGCGATGAACTCGCTACAGCGGCAACGGCAGGGGCGAAATCCGTTGACGGCGCGTAGACCAGCTACTGGAGGCGGCTGGCGACAATGAGACGATCCGGAGAGCTTCGATGGCAGAGCGAGCTATTGCGCGGGCGAGGGGGTTCGGAGGAATTTCCAAATTTTTGCCCGTGACTATATATAGCCCGACCCTGTCGGTGTGACCGAGTGGAACAACTTGGTGGCACCGAGATGCATAACTGTGTATAGTTACAGCAACTCGGTGTGACCGAAAAGTTCAAATCGGTTGCACCGAGATTGAAAACTTAGATCAACTTAATGATCTCGGTAGGACCGAAATGGAGGAATCGGTCAGACCGAGAATCACAAAGAAGTTTTGGAAGTTTAAGTCCATGACGAATCGGGGACTCCGAGTGCTCCTCACACAGAGTGGTTCGAATCTGACTTGATCAAATTTTGTGATGTAGCATGAATAGAGTTTGAGACGAGAAAAGCATAGATAGCTAGAGGAAGTTCTTAGGCATTCTTGTCCATCCACTTGGCAAAAAGAAAAGAATCCAAACAATCAAAGCAACAAGTGGATGTCCTTGAATGAGTGAAATATGCACCAACATGCTCACACAATAAGATGGCAAATGAAATATGTGGCAAAGCATGCACAACCAATTCTAGCATCTATCAAACAATTGGCGATGACTAGGTCATCTATATATGAGTATATTGACTTTGGAGTCAAATGAAAACATTTGATCATAGGTCATACTCATTGTTTAAGCTCAAGTGGGGTACCAATTTTACATAATGCATTGATATGTTCACACCATTAGAGTTGCTTTGACTCAATTCTTAGAGTTAAGCTCCCCCTAGATGTGAGATCCCCCCTTAGAGGGATGAACTAACCTTGGGTTTTGTGGATGATGACTTCATGTAGGTGTTGAAGATGTGGATGCTCAATGTTGATGTAGATCATTTGGAGCAATCCTTTGGAGTGAGTTGCACTTTCAACTTACCTACATGGGTTAGTCCCACAAGGAACAAACAAGAATATCCATAGACATAGAGTGAAGCACACACAAGATGATGTCCCTGAAATCATTAAGTTACCTTGTCCCTTGCCTTACCAACATGAGGGTTTGTGACTCCTTGAACTAGTGCAAGATGTGGAAGTTGATTGCACTTGTTCTTGCCATAATAATATGAGTGAAGAATGTCGGCGGAGTCACCCTCAAGAACTCTCTAGTTCTTCTTCTTCGGGATCCACATCATCTTGATGGGAATCCTTGGAGTTGTAGTTGTACTTGATGAAGTAGAACTTGACATAGTCTTGGGAACCCACTTGAACGAGGCCTTAGGTGCTTCTTCAAATGCATCAATCTCTTATTGAAGCTTGTCCTTGCCTTTGTTCTTGTGGTCTTGTGGTGGAAGATCATCTTGTGCTTGTGTTCCCTTGAAGGAAGTAGGATCATACTTCTCTTGTTGAGGAACAAACTTTGTCTTGGGGTATTGATCTTCTTCCCACTCAACTCCATTGGCATTGAACTTTTGTTCAAAACCAACACCTTGTTTCTTCCGGTGCCTTCCTTGCTTGCGTACAATTTCCTCGAATTGCTTACTCCCGGCAAGGCTCTTGTAAACACCTTTCTCTATAATTCCCTTCAATAAGCTATTTTCTTGCTCAAGTGTAACTTGGCTAAGAGAATCATTAGTGGAATCAAGAGAACTACTAGAAGCAACAATATTGGATTTGACATTATTATTGTTACTACTAGAGGAAGTATCTTTCTTGTACTTGTTACTAGACTTGACTTGAGGCATGTAAGTAGATAAGAGTAAACGCTTGGCAATGTAAGAAGAACTTTTCTTATGGAGATCATCATTGATTGCTTTTAAGAACTCATGCTCTTGCTCAAGATTGAGCTTTTCAAAGCGTAACTTCTCATGAGCCCTTAAAAGTTCTCGATGATCTTCGAAGGTAGTTTCATGAGCCAACTTAAGAGTGTTTAGTTCTTTAGTTAGGAGCTCAATCTTCTCCTTATCATTGTCATTCGTTTTATCTTGATTAGCATGATTAATTGACGTTTCATCATAGTATTCATCACTAGAGTTGTCAACAAGTAAATCATCATCCACAAGCAAGTCATCTTCATCATTATTGAAATCAACATACTCAGGATGTATTACCTTTGGACCTTTGGCCATGAAGCATCTTCCAATTCCTTCATTTGGTGAATCAAATATGTCGTAGGAGTTGGTCGACGCAAGTGCTAGACCGGCAACACCTTCATCTTGAGTATATTCGGAGTCGGAGTGATAGCGTCTCTCGGAGTGATTGTCGGAGTCGGAGCCGGATACCCATTCACCAACATGAGCTTGATGTCTTCGTTTTGTGTAGCTCCTTGATGACTTGTCCTTCCTTTCCGAATCCTTGCTTCTTCGTGAGGGTCTTCGTTCATAACAATCATCTCTACTCCTCCTCTCTCTTGGTGGTGATTCTTCTCTTTTGCTTCTTCTTCTTGGAGAATCTTCTCTTCTTTTGTAGGGTGCCGTACACTCATTGGAATAGTGTCCGGGTCTCCCACAATTGTATCAATTGCGCTCTCGACTAGAAGATCTTTTGTCATTGTAAGACCTTGACTTGTAGCTTCTTTCTTTGCTTCTAATCTTGTAGAATTTGTTGAAGTTCTTCACCATTAAGCTCAATTCTTCATTGAAGGTTTGTTTCTCACTTGATGATGTGGGGGCTTCACTTGAGGCTTTGTAAGCACCACTTGACTTGTTGTGAAGTTCCTCCTTATACTTGAGTGATATCTCATGAGCAACAATTCTTCCAATGACTTCCGTTGGCTTGAGATCTTTGTAGTTTGGCATCATTTGAATCAATGTGCACACGGTATCATACTTTCCATCTAATGCTCTTAGGATCTTCTTGATGATGAATTTGTCAGTCATCTCTTCACTCCCTAAGTCGGCAATCTCATTTGTGATAAGAGCAAGACTAGAGTACATTTCAGCGACACCTTCACCATCCTTCATTTTGAACTTGTCAAGCTGACTTTGGAGCACATCCAACTTGGATTCCTTGATGGATTTGGTACCTTCATGCATATCAATCAAAGTATCCCAAATTTCCTTTGCATTCTCAAGATGGCTGATTTTGTTGAATTCTTCGGGGCACAATCCGTTGAAGATGATATCACAAGCTTGAGCGTTGTATTGCAGCATCTTCAATTCTTCCGCATTAGCTTCACGGTTCGGTTCTCTCCTATCAAAGAATTCACCTTGCAATCCAATACAAATAATTGCCCAAACGGCGGGGTTATGTCCGAGAATATGCATTTTCATCTTATGTTTCCAACTAGCAAAATTAGTACCATCAAAGTAAGGACCTCTACGGTGATAATTTCCCTCGCTAGACGCCATACTCTCCTAGGTTGCGAAACCAAGGCTATGACCACCAAAAGCAATGGAAATCAAAGCAAATGGAGACCAAATCTCTAATACCACCTGTAGGACCTTGAAGTATGTCTAGAGGGGGGTGATTAGACTACTTGACCAATTAAAAACTTAACCTTTTCCCAATTTTAGAGTTTGGCAGATTTTAGCTATCTTAGGACAAGTCAAGCAATCATCACACAATTCAAGCAAGCATGCAAAGAGTATATGAGCAGCGGAAATTAAAGCATGCAACTTGCAAGAAAGTAAAGGGACGGGTTTGGAGGATTCAAACGCAATTGGAGACACGGATAGGTGGTGCTATCGTACATCCATGTTGATGGAGACTTCAACCCACGAAAGGTAACGGTTGCGCGAGTCCACGGAGGGCTCCACCCACGAAGGGTCCACGAAGAAGCAACCTTGTCTATCCCACCATGGTCGTCGCCCATGAAGGACTTGCCTCACTAGCAGTAAATCTTCACGAAGTAGGCGATCTCCTTGCCCTTACAAACTCCTTGGTTCAACTCCACAATCTTGTCGGAGGCTCCCAAGTGACACCTAGCCAATCTAGGAGACATCACTCTCCAAGAAGTAACAAATGGTGCGTTGATGATGAACTCCTTGCTCTTGTGCTTCAAATGATAGTCTCCCCAACACTCAACTCTCTCTCATAGGTTTTGGATCTGGTGGAAAGAGGATTTGAGTGGAAAGAAACTTGGGGAAGGCTAGAGATCAAGATTCATATGGTAGGAATGGAATATCTTGGCCTCAACACATGAGTAGGTGGTTCTCTCTCAGAAATGGTAAGTTGGAAGTGTAGGTTTAGTCTGATGGTTCTCTCCACGAATGAAGAGGAGGTGGAGGGGTATATATAGCCTCCACACAAAATCTAACCATTACACACAATTTACCAAACTCGGTAGGACCGATTCAACAGACTCGGTCAGACCGATTTAGCAAACCTAGTGACCGTTAGGATTTTCGGTGGGACTGACATGCAACTCGGTGAGACCGATTCTGTTAGGGTTAGGGCATAACGTAATCTCGGTAAGACCGATTACACAAACTCGGTGGGACCGATTTTGGTAATAAGCTTTCCAGAGAGTTGGTCAGGTAAACTCGGTGGGACCGATTTGCTCTTTTCAGTGAGACCGAAATGTTACAAAAGGGAAACAGTGAGTTTACATTGCAATCTCGGTGGGACCGATCGCTCACTTCGGTTAGACCGAAACATTACGAAGGGAAACAGAGAGATTACAATCCCATCTCGGTGAGACCGAGATCCATATCGGTAAGACCGATTTGCTTAGGGTTTATGGCAGTGGCTATGACTTTTGAAATCGGTGGCGCCGGATAGGAAGAATCGGTGTGACCGATTTTGGCTTTAGGTTTAGGTCATTTGTGGATGTGGGAAAGTAGATGAGGGTTTTGGAGCATATCACTAAGCACATGAAGCAAGAGGCTCATTAAGCAACACCTCATCCCTCCTTGATAGTATTGGCTTTTCCTATAGACTCAATGTGATCTTGGATCACTAAAATATAAAATGAAGAGTCTTGAGGTTTTGAGCTTGAGCCAATCCTTTGTCCTTAGTATTTTGAGGGATCCACTTTCATCATCCATGCCATGCCATTCATTGAGCTTTCCTGACATAATAGTCTTGGAATAGCATTAGCTCAATGAGCTATATATTGTTATGAATTACCAAAACCACCTAGGGATAGTTGCAGTTTCAGACATACATCAAGTGTTCTCAAAGTAAAGACTCAATCCGATAAGATAACTTCAAGAGGGGAAACTCAATTCATCACAAGAGAGTAGAGGGAGAGAAACATCATAAGATCCAACTATAATAGCAAAGCTCGCGATACATAAAGATCGTGCGATAGAGGGAACACGAGAGAGAGAGAGAGAGAGAGAGATCAAACACATAGCTACTGGTACATACCCTCAGCCTCGAGGGTGAACTACTCCCTCCTCGTCATGGAGAGCGCCGGGATGATGAAGATGGCCACCGGTGATGGATTCCCCCTCCGGCAGGGTGCCGGGACGGGCTCCCGAGAGGTTTTTGGTGGCTATAGAGGCTTGCGGCGGCGGAACTCCTGATCTATCTTGATATTCGATGGTTTTAGGGTACGTAGGGTTATATAGGCGAAAGAAGTCGGTCGGGGGGTGCTCGAGGGGTCCACGAGACAGGGGGCGGCGCCCTGTAGGGGGGGGGGCGCCTCCCTATCTCGTGGGATCCTCGAGGTTCTTCTGACTTGATCTCCAAGCCTCCAGGATGATATTCTTCCAAAAAATCACGATGCCGAAGGTTTCATTCCGTTTGGACTCCGTTTGATATTCCTTTTCTTCGAAATACTGGAACAGGCAATAAAACAGCAATATGGGCCGGGCCTCCGGTTAGTAGGTTAGTCCCAAAAATGATATAAATGTGTAAAATAAAGCCCATAAACATCCAAAAGAGGTAATATAATAGCATGGAACAATCAAAAATTATAGATACGTTGGAGACGTATCACTCCCACTCAGTTTCTTGTAAATACAGGCTTTTCCTAAAGTATGTATAAAACCATATGCTTTGATCACACTATCAAAGCGTATATTCTGACTCCAAGATGCTTGCACTAGTCCATAAATGGATCGCTGGAGCTTGCACACTTTGTTAGCACCTTTAGGATCGACAAAACCTTCTGGTTGCATCATATACAACTCTTCTTTGAGAAATCCATTAAGGAATGCGGTTTTGACGTCCATTTGCCAGATTTCATAATCATAAAATGCGGCAATTGCTAAAATGATTTGGACAGACTTAAGAATCGCTACGGGTGAGAAAGTCTCGTCATAGTCAACTCCTTGAACTTGTCGAAAACCTTTTGCAACAAGTCGAGCTTTGTAGATAGTAACATTACCATCAGCGTCAGTCTTCTTCTTGAAGATCCATTTATTCTCTATGGCTTGTCGATCATCGGGCAAGTCAAGCAAAGTCCACACTTTGTTCTCATACATGGATCCTATCTCAGATTTCATGGCCTCAAGCCATTTATCAAAATTTGGGCTCATCATCGCTTCCTCATAGTTTGTAGGTTCGTCATGGTCTAGTAACATGACTTCTATAACAGGATTACTGTACCACTCAGGTGTGGAACGTGCTCTGGTTAACCTATGAGGTTTGGTAGTAACTTGATCTGAAGTTTCATGATCATTATCATTAGCTTCCTCTCTAGTTGGTGTAGGCATCACTGGAACTGATTTCATGATGAGCTACTTTCCGATTCGAGAGAAGGTACAATTATCTCATCAAGTTCTACTTTCCTACCTCTCACTTCTTTCGAGAGAAACTCCTTATCTAGAAAGGATATGTTCTTAGCAACAAAGATCTTGCCTTCGGATCTGTGATAGAAGGTGTACCCAACAATTTCTTTTGGGTATCCTATGAAGATGCACTTCTCAGATTTGGGTTCAACCTTATCAGGCTAAAGTTTTTTCACATAAGCATCGCAACCCCAAACTTTAAGAAACGACAGCTTAGGTTTCTTGCCAAACCACAATTCATATGGTGTCGTCTCAACGGATTTAGATGGTGCCCTATTTAAAGTGAATGCAGCTGTCTCTAATGCATAACCCCAAAATGATAGTGGTAAATCGCTAAGAGACATCATAGATTGCACCATATCTAATAAAGTAGGGTTACGATGTTCCGACACACCATTACGCTGTGGTGTTCCAGCTGGCGTGAGTTGTGAAACTATTCCACATTATTTTAAATGAAGGCCAAACTCATACCTCAAATATTCGCCTCCGCGATCAGATCGTAGAAACTTTATTTTCTTGTTACGAATATTCTCCACTTCACTCTGAAATTCTTTGAACTTTTCAAATGTTTCAGACTTGTGTTTCATTAAGTAGATATACCCATATCTGCTCAAATCATCTGTGAAGGTCAGAAAATAGCAATACCCGCCGCGAGCCTCAACACTCATCGGGCCACATACACCGGTATGTATTATTTCCAATAAGTCAGTGGCTCGCTCCATTGTTCCGGAGAACGGAGTTTTAGTCATCTTGCCCATGAAGCATGGTTTGCAAGCATCAAATGATTCATAATCAAGTGATTCCAAAAGCCCATCTGCATGGAGTTTCTTCATGCACTTTACAGCAATATGACCTAAATGACAGGGCCACAAATATGTTGCACTATCATTCTCAACTTTGCATCTTTTGGCATCAATATTATGAATATGTGTATCACCACGATCGAGATTCAACAAAAATAGACCACTCTTCAAGGGTGCATGACCATAAAAGATATTACTCATATAAATAGAACAACCATTATTCTCTGATCTAAATGAATAACCGTCTCGCATCAAACAAGATCCAGATATAATGTTCATGCTCAACGCTGGCACCAAATAACAATTATTCAGGTCTAAAACTAATCCTGAAGGTAGATGTAGAGGTAGCATGCTAACGGCGATCACATCAACCTTGGAACCATTGCCGACGCGCATCGTCACCTCGTCCTTAGCCAGTCTTCGTTTAAACCGTAACCTCTGTTTCGAGTTGCAAATATGAGCAACAGAACCAGTATCAAATACCCAGGCGCTACTACGAGCATTAGTAAGGTACACATCAATAACATGTATATCAAATATACCTTCGTTCACTTTGCCATCCTTCTTATCCGCCAAATACTTGGGGCGGTTTCGCTTCTAGTGATCAGTCCCTTTGCAGTAGAAGCACTCAGTTTCAGGCTTGGGTCCATACTTGGGCTTCTTCCCGGGAGTGACAACTTGCTTGCCATTCTTCTTGAAGTTCCCCTTCTTTCCCTTGCCCTTTTTCTTGAAACTAGTGGTCTTGTTAACCATCAACACTTGATGCTCTTTCTTGATTTCTACCTCCACATCTTTGAGAATAGCGAAGAGCTCGGGAATTGTCTTATCCATCCCTTGCATATTATAGTTCATCACGAAGCCTTTGTAGCTTGGCAGCAGTGATTGAAGAACTCTATCAATAACACTATCATCCAGAAGATTAACTCCCAGCTGAGTCAAGTGGTTATGATACCCAGACATTCTGAGTATGTGTTCACTGACATAACTATTCTCCTCCATCTTGCAGCTATATAACTTGTTGGAGACTTCATATCTCTCAACTCGGGCATTTGCTTAAAATATTACTTCAATTCCTGGAACATCTCATATGGTCCATGACGTTCAAAACATCTTTGAAGTCCTGATTCTAAGTCGTAGAGCATGGTACACTGAACTATAGAGTAGTCATCAGACCACGTTTGCCAGACGTTCGAAGCGTCTACATTAGCGGGAGGGTGCTTGTCACCTAGCGGTGCATCAAGGACATAATTCTTCTGTTCATCAATGAGGATAATCCTCAAGTTATGGACCCCGTCTGTGTAGTTGCTACCATCATCTTTCAACTTAGCTTTCTGTAGGAATGCATTAAAATCCAAGGGAACGGTAGCACGAGCAATTGATCTACAACATAAATATGAAAAAACTATCAGGACTAAGTTCATGATAAATCAAGTTCAATTAATCATATTACTTACGAACTCCCACTCAGATGGACATCCCTCGCGTCATCTAAATGATCACGTGATCCATATAATCTAAACCATGTCCGATCATCACGTGAGATGGAGTAGTTTTCAATGGTGAACATCTCTACATTGATCATATCTACTATATGATTCACGTTCGACCTTTTGGTCTCCAGTGTTCCGAGGCCATGTTTGTACATGCTAGGCTCGTCAAGTTTAACCCGAGTATTCCGCATGTGCAAAACTTTCTTGCAATCTTTGTATGTGAACATAGAGCTTATCACACCCCATCATCACGTGGTGTCTCAGCACGACAAACGGTCACAACGGTGCATACTCAAGGAGAACACTTATACCTTGAAATTTTAGTAAGGGATCATCTTATAATGCTACTGCCGTACTGAGAAAAATAAGATGCGTAAAAGATAAACATCACATGAAATCAAAATATGTGACATGATATGGCCATCATCATCTTGTGCCTTTGATCTCTATCTCCATAGCACCGTCTTGATCTTCATCGTCACCGGATTGACACCTTGATCTCCATCATAGCGTCGTGGTCATCTCGCCAACTATTGATTCTACAACTATTGCTAATGCATAGTGATAAAGTAAAGCAATTACATGGCATTTGCATTTCATACAATAAAGCGACAACCAAAAGGCTCCTGCAAGTTGCTGATAACTTTTACAAAACATGATCATCTCATACAATAACGTATATCACATCATGTCTTGACCATATCACATCACAAAATGCCCTGCAAAAACAAGTTAGACGTCCTCTACTTTGTTGTTGGAAGTTTTACGTGGCTGCTACGGGCTTCTAGAAAGAACCGTTCTTACCTACGCATCAAAACCACAACTATGATTTATCAAGTTTGCTGTCTTAACCTTCAACAAGCACTACAAAAAAATAAACTTCCGTGATGATACGTGCTTGTCACAATAGGTCACATTTTCTGTCATGCATGTACATCCATGACGATTTTATGACAGAATCAAGATAGTCATACATGTGCTGTCGTAGAAGTGTTCCATGACATTATCAAAATTGTCATCACGGAAGTGTCCACTTCCATGAAGATAAATCGCGCGTCATAGAAGTGCTTTCGTCATGGGTGATCGACACGTGGCATCCACCATAATGGGTCGTCGTTAAGCTATCGGGTTCCGCTTTGGATCCGATAACCCATTAACAACCCAGACCAATGGGGATTTTCCACGTGCAAAATTCTCAATGGCCAGAGTAACCACGTGTTGGCTCACCGTTTGGACAGATGTCATCCACTCATTGGACCGAAGGCGCCTATGATTCATCGACACATGGCACGCCCAATAGAGGCCCATTCCAGTGAAAAGGCCGGCCCATTTGACTTGGTCAAAAGGTAGCGGGCCAGCCCATGGAAAGGCTGTTAACGGCCTGTTCGCATATAGCCCATTTATAGCCCGCTAACTCACGGCCTACCGGAATTTGGCGCATTAGCGTCATCTGGGCCGTCCAATATGATACCAGCCCGTAGTAACTTCCGGCCCATGTATGGCCCATGACGTCTTTCGGCCCATAGGAGGCCCTTTGTAACTCTGGGCCCATTAAAGGCCCGAGAAGAAACTGGCCCATAATGAATAGTGTGTCACTTTATACCCATTAACGGACCATTATTCCGTCGGCCGTTTCCAGCCCGTGTTAACTTTCGGCCTTCTAATGGCCCATTTATTATTGGGCTCATTTCTAGAATTCAGTTAGTTACGGCCCATTACTGGCCTATTCTGTTTGTGGGCCAAATTCAGCCCGTGGTTACATTCGGCCCGTTTGTGGCCCGTTAACCCGTTGGGCTGTTTTCCTAGCATTATCAAATATAGCCTATTAACAGCCCATTATGGTCCACGAATAGTACGGCCCATGTTTGGTGAAATGATTATATGCCCCGTAGAAGGCCCATGGATCCTACGACCTGTAGAAGGCCAATGGATCCTACGGCCCGTAGAAGGCCCATGGATCATACGGCCCGTAGAAGGCCCATGGATCCTACGGCCCGTAGAAGGCCCATGGATCCTACGGCATGCAGGAGGCCCATGGTTACAATAGTACTTGTGTTGCCATGGTTGTTGTGGCCTAGTTACCAAAAATAGGTTATTGTGGCCACTAGAAAAACGCGGAAAAATAACTGCAGTGACTACAAGAAAACAACTAAACAAGACAATAAGGAAATAGCTAAGCAAGCAACTAATGCTAGGCTATTACGGCTACTACACATATTACATCCACCGGGCATCAAAGTTCACCACCAGTGCAAATATAGGGAACAAAGCAGCATATTACATACACTGGTCGTCTAAATTGGCCACCAGTGCAAATAAACGCGGCAGCAAAACAAGTCCATAACTGAAACAACTTCAGAAGAGCTCAAGAAACGTTATCCTGGGTATCCACCATGCTGGCAATAAGCTTAACAAGGTTATTAGCTTTGTCCTGTTTGGCGCTAAAATCCTCCAACGCTTGCTGTTGCACCAGAAAGTATGCATCTGAATGCTCCAGGGACTTCCGCAGTCCTTCCGCTTCTTGTCGCAACACAGTTGATCGATGTCTTTCAGCTTGTAGTTGAGACTCAAGAAACCGAACTGATTTAGACAGTGAGGTTGAATAGCTTGTGCCAGTGGTAGTGGCCAGTAACTCGAACACTAAACCAAGACAGAACTTTGGGGTTGTCTCACTGTCTTCAAGATAGTTTTCCTTAGATGTTTTATTAGTTTTGTTGGAGACCAACAAGGATGTCTCACTATCCTGAACCTTATCTGCATTACTTCCTTTACCATTGCTTAATAAGGCACTCTTCCCCAATATTCTGTCAACATTCTAAAAGAAGAAACAAGCAGACACATAACAGGTTTAGCATGTACTATTATATGAAACTCATTTCGGTGAACCAGTTCATTAGTAAGGTGGACAAGATTAAACTACCAAGTCTTCTATTGCCAAGTAGTACATTATAAAAGCATCAAACAAACATATATCTATGTCCTATGGTCACTGCATTGTCTTGCCAAATCAAAATAGAGACACAGTTCAAATCATATCAGTTCAAGAGAAAGCAGCACTGAAAGAATACAAAGCGTGGGAAACTACACGACACAACAAGATTTCAGATGGGTACCATGGGTCTACATGTACAACAACACTATTGGCTCTGTTGTGATGCTAGTAATGTGCATGATATGAGAAGTCAACTGTATACACAATTGAAATTGAAATCAACAGAGCTATTTATAAGAGCAAACCTGTTAAAGAAACATGCGTAACATACCTGTTGTGCCATTGGAGTTTCGATTGGATCCTTCAATTTAAAAATAAGTTTGTATGAGTAAATACAGTGATACAAGAGCAAAGCAGTATGCACGATAGCAATGGAATCTTAAATGAGAACAGTTGTTCTTCAGGTTTAAGCACTTGTTCTACATGAACAGAGTACAGTAAGACGCAAGCATATAGTACTTAAAAAATGAGCTCATAGACCTTACCACATTCTTGGTTCGGGACCAGTACAGAACAAGGCGTTCCCAGTCATCGTCCAGTAAATGTGTCTCAGGAGAACGTAAGGGAATTTGATGAGTTTCTTTGCCAGTGAAGTACGTTTTCTTCAGGTAATTCCGATACTGCCACCAAGCATTCTTGAAGATAGCAGAGGTATTAGCACAGGTTACCTCATCCCGAGTTTCCAAATCGGTCCTTCTCTATAGAGAAAAATGGGAAAATTTGCTGTATTATAACCATCATGGAGGTAGAATGTATGGGACAAAGCAAAGTAATTGCCATGAATAACATTACTTACACATAACTCCTGGACAAACTCCTGCAACTGGCATTTTCCTTCATCTTCAGTATAATATTTCCATGATGGGAAGATACACACATAGGATTTAACAACATCAAATGTGATAGATGCTAAACTACGAATGGCTGGTTGTGCTTCCTCCACCGGAATAGGTGTACTAACTGGTGGAGTTGGTGTTCGCCGTGGTAGTACTGGTGCTTTGGGCACTGGAGCTGCCTTACTAACTGCTCTTGTTTGGGAGCTCTATGGTGGAGATGGTGCTGTGTCAATAGGAACTGGGTTACTATCTCCTGGGGTTGGGGTTAGATTGGGTGAAGCTAGTTCTCTATCCATCACTGTAGGGGTACAATCTGCGGGAGTCTGGGTCATGTGTGGTAGGGCTGGTTCTCGTGCATGTACAACCGGGGTGCTATCTCCACCAAGAGGTAGCACCATTTTATTTGAAAACCGTGTTTTTACTTCGCTAGATACTGCCATTACCCGCTCCAATTCAAATGGCTGATAAACATGAAACATAGTTGAATGTACAGACATTGTATAATAGATAGATACAATAGATAGTGTGGAAAAATAGGGCATGAAATAGTGACATGTATATTGTTTAACTAAAACGGGTAGCATGACATAACTTCACATATATGATGTCTATCTAAACTAGATAGCATAGCATAACATAATTCAAAGATATGATGACTAACTAAACATGATCGCATGACATAATTCACATACATGTTATCTAAGTAATCAGGATCACATGATTTAATTCACATATGTGATTTATATGCTAAGCAAAGGGCATTCACATATATGATGTTTGAACTAAGAACATGGTGCTGAATATTGTGTATATGATGTCTAAACTAGCAATGCAATACACCATATTCATGATATGAGCAGTATAATAGTGCCAGGTTAGAGCATACACCTCGGTGGGGGAATAGGATAGGTCATCTGTCTCTGAATCCATCTCTAAGGAGCTATCGGGACCCAGCAAAAGATCTGCTTCGATAGGTAGCACTGTCTGCTCTGAAGGCCTTGTTTTCACTCTAGATTTTTCCATCACCCACTCAAATGGCCGATTCACAGGAATAGTAGTTTAATGTACAAACATTGTCGACAAATGGAAATGTAATGAAGAAAAGGATGGGCAAGATATCATTCAAATATATGATGCCTGCTTAAACAGGATGGCATTGCACATTTCACATACATTATGGCTGGCTAAAAGACATGAGACTGCATAATTCCCATATATGATATAGAAACTAAACAGATGGCATTACAGAACATGTCTAAACTAAGCAGATGACATATATGATGTCGAAAGTAGGCACTGCAAGGCAACATATGCATGATATGACTAACATCATCATGCCAAGTTAGAGGAAACACCTTGGGAGGTAAATAGGAGTGGTCAGCTGCGTCTGAATCCGCCTCAGAACAGATATCTTCCTCTGGATTACAATCTGGAGAGGGGGGGGTTGCCATTGAACCCACCATGGAGCAATGTCTGCATGACATTGTATTGCCGCGCAAAACTCTTCTCTTTTTCTGTTCAACATGACTGTGTACAATATCTGACATGCATACGAAAAAATATAGTGAGATTATGTAAGGAGAGCATGCAGAAATCTAGAGTGATGGTAACAACCAGTGGATGGATCCAAAAATAATGATAGCAGGCTGATGATTGCTTTAATTTAATAAAAAGACAGATGATGATTGCTTTACTATTTGTTTCCCACCCAAGATGAACAACATAGGCATACCCTAGGTGAACCAGATATTAGACAGAGATACTATTCATTGCTGCCTCGATATGTGCCCTACAACTAGTTTAGAACTCAAGTTTGAACATTTATTTGGACCTGACTTGGAGTCTAAGAGGTGAATAGGACGATAAGTAGCATGTAATATTAAGCAATGCATAACATAAGCAGAAACAAAAGAGTGCGACCTCTCTTGTGGACCTGTGTACTCCTCAGGTTCATCTGCTGGGTAGATGATGGTGATGCCATTGCGGTGGGTGCCGGCGGCAGGGAAGGAGATCTGAGGCGGCGAAAGATGGTCAGGAGTTGTGATGTCTGGTTTGGTGGATGCTTCTGTCGATGGAGCAGCTCAGGTGAGGTGGACAACGTTGCGGCATTAGCAGGACAAACCACACAAAGTTTTCTTGGACACGTACCTGTAACTCAAGTAATTATGTAAGTGCTCCTTTGGCTTGCATGATTCTAAAAATGCAGGGATAGGAAAAACATTGAAATAGGATAGGAATGCACATGGGAAACAGAGCATTTGTAAACACATGATTTCTATCAACTTGGGTGTTTGGTTCACAGGAATTGGAAGAGCAGAGGAATGCAAAGAAACATGGCCAAATTAAAGTGAAACCATACGAAAGCGTGTACAGTTAGAAAGTTATTCTGCCACTAATGCACTTGGTATTGTTTTCATGCATTGGATTTTGAAAAGGAGGTCTAGGTGGATGTTTTGCTCCATTCCTTTCAACAAAATGCATGAATAATTGAATAGTAGAATGCCATAGGAAAATTTCCTATTGCTATGTTTTTCCTTTGAACCAAAATAGCCCTAATGGATTGACATGAATGTAGAGTAATAAGTGATGCGACAAGTGTACAACCTCTTTGCCGTAGCCGTGTCGACCTCACCATCATTGGGTTGGTCGCTGAAGAAGTTGAGGTAGTGGTGGCTGTCGGAGGTGTGGAGGAAGATCTGAGGAATCTATAGACGGTGTCCAGGGCACCGCTCTGTTGTGATGGATCGTTCTGTCATTGGAGCAGCTCCGGTGAGCCATAAGACGTCGAGGCAAAAGCCGTACAAGACATACATCGTTAATCTCAAGTGGGATTCCAATAGCATCTCCAATAGATGATGTAAAATACATTGCCAAATAGTGATAGATGTAAAATTTACATCACCAAAAAAACACCTGACTACAACACATGAGGTAAAAACTGTTGACTATGAACTTAACTGTCGAAACTGAAATTTACTGTGGAATCTGAATGTTACTGTCGAAACTGAATGCAATGGTAGCAGAGAGGCACTTCACATGTGCTTTAGGGAGGGCCTGCAGTACATCTTCAACCTGCACCCCCTAAGCCACCAGCCACCACCAGCCGAACAGCCGACCCATGCCTCCCGCGACCAGCCGTGCTCCCGGGCCGCCTCGCTGCCCCAAAACCACTCCCTACCGCCGGTCCACCGCCACCCCGGCCAGCCCTTTAGTCCTCCCGCGCCGAGTTTTTTTTTTCTGGCGATCCCCATGCCACTGCCCCACCACCGCGCCCCCACCACCGGCGACCACCGCCCCCACCCTGAACCCTAAGATAAATAGTGGGGTAAATCTCCGGTGAGCCCCCTCCCCACTGCTGGTGGTTCTTCTTTAACTCCGATGAGCCCCCCACCACCTAAAAATCGACTGACCCAAAAGTCCATTCCTTCGACTAAAGTGTAGCTAAATCGGGGCAGAGTAGCAGCACGAGCGAGGGGGAGAGTAGCAGCATGCGTGCAAGCAAGCAAGAGCCGGAGCAGCAGCAGCGCGAGCGAGCGAGTGAGAGCAGGAGCAGCAGTAGCAGATCCGACTGGTATGGCTGCCGCTGCCGAAGGGGCCTCACACTGGGGGAGAGCCGCCGTGGAGATGTCGCCCGTGACACTGGCTTCGAGGTAGCCGCGCCATGGGGGGTGCGGGATGGAGCACCGTCGACGCCGGGAGGTTGAGTTAAAGAGAAGGTGCGATGAGATTAGTGTACAACCTCTTTGGTGGCGCCGAGTAGGCCTCGGCTTCGTCTGAGGAGTCGGTGAGGATGCTGCGGTTCTAGTAGAGCAGGTTAAGGCGGCATCGTGGGGATGGAGCAGCCGCGATAAATGAGGCAATCATCGGAGCAGCTCCTTGGAGGTGGAGGACGGTGCGGCTGAACCGACGGGGCGACGAGATGGACGACATATCCTCATCCGGGGAGGTGGATAAGGGACGTCAAGCTCTTCCAGTGGATGACGTCGTCGGGGAAGAGGCTCCGGCTGGGCACAGGTGCGGTGGCGGACGGAGGAGGGTGGCGTTTCGCGGCTGGAACAAAGAGGTTATGGCGGCCTGGGATTTCAAATGGCGAAAAGGAGGCTATGGGAGGGGGAACCATGACTTAGGGACGCGCTTGTCCAAAATGTAGGGTGTGTTACAAAAGTACCCCCACAGATTTGAACTAGAGGCCCTTTCAGCTCAGGGTTAGAAGGGGGATTTCTCGTGTCGAGATTTGGCAGCTGGTGGGAGTTTTCGTGCGCGTTGTAATTTCGGGATAGCAATGCGCGGGTTGTGAAGGTGCGAGTTTTGGGAGCACGATATCGGAATTTTCGGGATATAACAAGGCATGGATTGAATTTTAGGGACAAGCCTAACGTGTAATATTGTACTTGTATGTACCAAATCAATTCGCATTTCCCTCAATGAACGAAAAAAATAAACTATTCACACCACACAAAGAGAGAGTCTTGTCCCGTTTTACTATACAAATGTTATTCAAAGCTATGAATCCATGTTATGTCCAACTAATTTTTTCGTTGGCTGTATAATGCATGTAACCTACTTATACCAACATTTTAGTGCATTCCAAATGTCTATACTACCGTTGCAATTCAAACTAAATTTGAATTCGTTTCTCTATTTGAATAAGACTCTACAATCATGATTGTTGCCAACTTCAACCATCATTCGTGTATTACCTTAATAACACACCACATGATTACTATAAAGATAGATATGAACTATGCGTGCTATGTGAACTCGAATTAATTTTTTTGAATACACTTGATGTTGATTCCGAATAATAGTACATTTGATGTACTAACTAGATATTCATAATCTAAACCATGTTCCATACGTACAGCATGTTTATCACACAAAGTATAGTGCCTCGCCCCCTACATTAGGACAAGTATTTAGCCCTGAGGTGCAAAAGCCACACATTATCCCAAATTATAATCAATGTTCTATATATTATATGTAGCACTAGCAAGATGCCCATGCATTGCACGGAACATCAAGATGGTCAAGGGGAGGCCTTATTTGCAAATATGGAGAGGGGTGTGCATATCTTTTTTCAAAATTGCCATAGTTTCCTTCCTATCCATCAGATATAAATCGGACGGCCTATATTGCAGGATGGTAGGCACACCATCATTACCAACTCTGTTTTTATATAATAAAATATATTATATGTAGTATAACATGTTCATAACCACACCATGTGCATCACCGTTATATATATATTCACACATGCGTCGGTTTAAAACACTATGATAAATTCTTCAAATATCCGAATTCACTTTTTATAATGAATTATGATCTCTATTCATCTTTTACACCCACACAATCCTCTTATATTTGTAGCTAGCGCTAACTTTCTCTCGTGCATGCACATGCCCACATCCCTCTCACCCTCCCTCAACATTCTCTAGCTCCATCCCGCAAATTCATCTTTTCACTTTAGGTCGTTCACCCACTCTGTGTGTAGGCCCCCCAGATCCTTCTTTCCTACACACATCGATCGATATGCCTCTCTAGCTAGGTGTGCCTACCACAAACACAAGCTTTCCTTCTTCTCTTCTCACCGTCCATGCCTCACTCCCGCCCCTCTTTTCGTCGATCTCGTACTCGCACACTCCTTCCCCCTCGATATAGTATGCCTCTCACACCACCTCCTAGCTGCATCCCTCTCTCGCTATCCTTCTCTCCGGGCCTTATTTGCTTCTAACACATACATGCACGTGTACCAATCGATCTCCCTACATATACCTAGGTCAACTTTAACTATTTTCCCCACCCATCGATCGACGTACCTCACAAGTTATGTCTCTTCTTTCTCCGACAAAGGACGATTGATCTTCCTATGTAGTTATGTCTGCTTACCACAACCATATCGTCCCCCCTCATTATTCGTGCATGCCTCCTGATCCGTCTCACACAGGCAGTGCACAGACAGGCAGGCATCCCCTCTCTTATTGATATTGCAGGCGTGCCCTCCGTTTGTCTGGCAAGCCTCTCCCACCATTTGCTAGAAGAAACTCCACCACCAACCCCTCCCACGCTCTAGCTCTATCTCTCTCCCAACCTTATTCCTCTCCTACACATATGCATGGATGCCGATCGATTTCCCTCAATACATAAGGTAGGTCTCTCTCCTCCTCCACACATATACCAACCATTGTACCTCTATAGTTTGGTCTCTTCCCCACCCCCTACACACCGATAGTCGAGCGTTGTAGGTAGGTATCCATGCCACAGAGGAAAACTGCACCTGTTCCAGTAGGCCATCCACCCTATATCTTTGACGTGGGCACACACAAATTCGATGGCACTCTTTATCGATCACGTGCGCACACACACACACATCATCCCTCTCTTCGATTCTATGGATACCTCACACCGATGATACCTCCACTCTCTTCTCGTGGATCACCCCCTCTATATAGATGAATTATCCAAGCCTCTATTTCACACACATTCCATATGTTACATTTTTTGATTGAAATATCATCGACACATATTCCCTGTATATCTCTCACGCCCCAAAAAAAACACTCATGAACCCACACACTATATCTCTCTACGTTTGTGTCTCTCTCACACAACCCCACATAGGTGGTGTACGTACACGAAGAGAATAGGTGTACGTACACTAAGAGAATAGGTGCACATACTCACGCTTCGTGCCCAGCCACACCCGTATGGGTACATGGTGGAGCTCATTTATGTACAAAATGGCAGCCCACGTGCTAATTCAACCGCGTCACTCAATGGCACGTACACAGAATATAAAATGATTTTTATGGAGAAAAAGGTAGTCCGCTCCAACATACAATGGAGCCTGCCTGCCAGAGTTTGTCTCTCTTTAGAGTATCTCACACAAGGCGGCGGTGGCCTCTCTCTCTCACCGTTGGTCACTGATCCCACCGCATCCCGTTCACGACGGAAAGGGAGGATGTGCATCATTTCTCCGTTCGACGGTGTCGAGCAACACGTCCCGATGTGCGGTACCCGTCATTCTCTCTGACCAAGCTCTGACGTGGTAGGGCCTACGCCACTTGCTTGCTGCCGCAGTATGGGCAGATCCCGCCCGCCTCCGCTCTCCTAGTTACATCCCGATGACCCCCAAGTATCCCCTCCAGCCTTGCTCCACTGCCCGTTTTCCTACATCGCTGCATGTGGAAAATCTTGCATGTGGATCTTCCAT
This sequence comes from Triticum aestivum, assembly GCF_018294505.1. Taxonomy (NCBI): domain Eukaryota; kingdom Viridiplantae; phylum Streptophyta; class Magnoliopsida; order Poales; family Poaceae; genus Triticum; species Triticum aestivum. The sequence goes on along the minus strand of NC_057801.1, from coordinate 441,500,508 downwards.
AGTTCTTTGCCCAAAATGTAGCTCGCCCGGTGTACTTTCCATATTGCAATCTCGTCCTCACACCGTTTTAGACAAACACAACTGTGTTGTTATGTTCCCTTAATTAGGACAAGGAATATGCTTCTTTTTTGTCGTCGTATGGGTCATCAAGTATTATTGGCTAGTAATTGTTTCCTTTCTACCTCTTTTTTTGCAAACAGGGCTATCCATTTCACCTTGTTGCTATTGCGACCTTTTGGTGAACTGCACAAATCACTTTTTTCTTAAGAGTGTTTTGTGCAGTTGTACTAAAATGTCACACGGGCAATGTCTCTACATTTCAGTGCCACGGCACCAAGGGAGATTGGTTTTTCTCTATCCTCCTCATCCAACTCCGAGCCCAATATTCTCCAACTATTTGCTTAATCTTCTCCCACTAGTTAGTCTTAAGAGAGACTGCAAAGGTGATCGGCTTCTATTCGTGTGTTTATTGTTTCATCAACAGTCCTCTATTATTGTAATCACACTTAATATCTTTGGAACAGGGACACTTAGCTCTATTTTAGTGGAATTGCACAAAATGATCGGAATGTTGCATGCTCCAGACATCTACTTTTTTCCCAACATGCCTTGTTGATTTAGACTGAGCTGGGGGGAAGTTGCTACTGATGGAAGCATGGAACAATTTTAATTTAACACCTTCTCACAACTTTGTCTTCAGTTGTGATGTAAATATTAGCTCTAATCTGCTAATCATTGAGATGCATTAGCAAGGAAGTTAGTTTTTTATCTTTTCTGAAAGAGCATGGATGTCAAGACACACAAAACAAAAGTTCAAAGCTTAGAGCATTGTACAATTTCATGTCGCTGGAAAATTATTTGTATAGTATGTCAATTATGTAAACAAATGTTGGAAGCTTTATAGCATTGGCAGAAGCCTCTTCAGCATCTGGGTCCATGTGCCATGCACAAAATTATACTCCCTCTGTTCCTAAATATTTGTATTTTTAGAAATTCAAATGGACATATTTTAGAGTGTATATTCACTCATTTTCTTTCGTATGTAGTCACTCGTTGAAATTTCTAGAAAGACAAATACTCCATAGTATTTAAGAACGGAGGGAGTAGTGCACAACCTCATGGGAGACTCAGCCTGGTCGTTGCGCCGCACTAATAGTGAGTAATGAGCAGTCAAATCATAAGCCCCACCTTTCCCATTATAAGTTTGTAGGAAGAAGCAACCATCAATACACTCTTCTTTGAATCCGCTCATACTACTCCTTCCGTCACTGTTTATAGAGCGCACTTCAACAATCTCTGGGACCAAGGCAACTAGCGATCAGCCTCAAAAATAGCATTGGTAGTTATAGCACGACGTCTATTACTAGAGGAAATAATGCGTACACACATGCATGCAATGCTTCCACCCCGGGTACACACATGCATGCACTTACTCCACTCCGCGTACACACCTAGTACATCGAGAGAAAATTGTGGACTTGATTGCGGTTACCGTGCCCTAGTTAATTGAGCATTAAACCAAACGCGTCTGAAGTCTCTCTGGTGGTGGAAATGCATGGAGAGAAATGCATGAGAATGAAGCACGCCCTATAGACTGTGACAGAGGGAGTAGTATGAAGGTATAAAACCAAGTACGTGTATGGCCAGTCGGTCAACACACTTCCTCTTGGCATATCACTGACATGTGGGACCGGAGTGTGAGCAAACCGATCTCAATTGACGGCAAAATGGCCAACCCGCCGTTCCTTGAGAGAGATAAGGAGCGAGAATACACAGACGGGCTCGCACGGAGGCCAAGATATATCCGAGCCTGGTTGATCAATATCATCATTACATGTTCGATGTTTTTTAATACTACTATTGGGCTGCCATTTTCTGCACTTCTCCCAAATAAATGTGCACTTTATCAAAGATTAAAATAAAATAAGAGGACAAACGCTCCACCATGCGGTTCTAGTAGTGGTACTACTCGTACTACTAAACCTTGCGCTTGGTTCTTCACCTTCGTGAAGTCGAACAATGATGGTAATACAATGTATGCCTCTGGCAAGAACGAACTGCTGCATGTCCACCGCCTGGGCGAGGGTAGGTTGCATTAGTCAAAAGATTCTCCTCGTCTAGCGAGCCACCAGGCTCGAGGTAGACGTAGTGGGCGTAAGCGAGATTCACCTTGTTCTGCAAGCTTCTCCTTGTTCTGTGAGTTGACGGGACACACCAAAAGGCAGTGCTAGTCTATACTCCCTCCTTTCCAATTAATATGGCTTAATCTTTGTTGCGGGTAAATGAGAGAGCTTTATTCATATATAAGCATTCTTAGGACGATCGACCAACAGACTGGTCACTAGGATGCGAGGTACCCCGCAAAAGAAGAAGAAGGAAGCGAGGTGTTTCATCAAGCCAGCTCTCGGTCACATTCAAAGTGCAACAAGCACGGTTCGCACAAAGATGCGCCGCAAGGTTTGTTGACCTGTTTACATGCTGAATAACAAAAAAGAGAAAATATTACCGATCGCTCCTATTTGTAACAGGATATGAGCCAGAATTAAGCGAGAATTGTGGCGAGTGTTCCATGCAATCAACTGCCATTATCACATGCGAGAACCCTCGAAGAGAACCAAATGTGTTGAAGATTGCTTTATCACATCTTAAAATAAAATAAGAGTGCAGATGCTCCACCATCCGGTTCCTAGTAGTAGTACTAGTACTAGTAAACTTTGCGCTTGCCTGTTCGCCTCTTCGGGAAGTCGAACAATAATGGTACTAGTACAATGTATGCTTCTGGCAATTTGACACTGAATTAACTATTGCACATCCACCGCCTAAGCGGGGGAGAGCTTACATTAGTCAAAAGTTTCTCCTTCTCCTGCGAGCCACCACGTGCAAGCTTCTCCCGTCCTGCAAGCTTCTCCTTGTTCGGCAAGTTGACGAGACACAACGAAGTAATGCTAGTCCATACCGCCTCCTTTCCGGTTAATATGGCTTAATTTCAAACGAGATAAATACACTGTCTGTCACTGTATATTTGTAAAAATACGGTCAGTGGACTTCATAATACGCTCATTGTTCTCAGTATATACATTTTCTGGTGTTTATACGGTCACTAGCTCACCCTGGCTGAGTATGTGTGTGCATGCACGTGTAGGTTGAGCACTTGAACGTGACTGTGTGTGTTCCGTCGTGTGCTCATACATGCATGCATTAGGGCGTCGCACGCATTTTTGCGTCCATGTGTACATGTGACTATTGCATGCATGCACGAGGTTGTAGTCCCTCACATTCACATGTTCATAAGTCAATGCTTTGTCAAAATGTTGCATGCAAGGTTTAATCATTCGTTGTTCACGCATGCATTCCCGATATTAATACGTTGGTAAAGACAATTTCTTGAGGAAAATGATCCCATCAATTGAGTACAAAGGGGACCAATAAGCCAAGATGGAGGGAGTACTAGTAGTGGACCGGAAGGAGGGAGTAGGTACTAGTAGTACTACGTAACAACGTGCAGCAAAAAAATTCCTCTATGCGCATCCTGTCAATGTGTCATGCAAGAAAATAGAGATAAGTACAAGTGAGACTCAGGAACGGTCATACACATAGGGGGAGTACGTGTAGGGGCCACTCAGGAGCAGTCAAATCACACAGTAAGTTAGTCGGAAGAAGCAACCATCATTTCACTCTTCAATGACGCATACGCAATATAAAATGGCTGATATGGAGAGAAAAAGAAAACGACTCCACTATATATATACACTAGTAGGAGCCTAAGCTACAAGCCTGCTTGCTTGGGTTGCGCTCTTCACAAGCATAGAATGATGGTGGCCACACCGTTGGTCACAGATCCGGACTGATCCAGTCGCTAGGGGGAAGGGGACGATGTTCTGCGTAGACGCGGTCAACAGCAGCGAGGGAGAAAACCCAATGTCGGTGCGTCCCGATCAGGGGTCCCCGTGGTATGGGCTGATGCCGCCTCCCAACCGCCCTTCTAGCTACAACCCTACGTCCCAGGTACAACTTCCTTTTGGAGCCAGCTTGCTCCACTGCCGCAGCTCCCCACGTAGCTCCATCTCCATGTGGATCTTTCTCTACTTCTACCGGCTTCTATTTGTGATGACTTTATGTCTCATGAACTAGTGCTAGTACTATTATTATATTCACACTTCTTCAATATCGTTGCCAACAGGGATGTTGAGCTCGATTTTAGTGGAACTGCACAAAAGCATCGTATGATCCGAGGGTGCCAGTCGTCTTTCCTTCGATACGTTCTACCTAGCCAGGAAATTAAATCATGTTGAGGGTTCAGGGTTTACGTCGTAGGGACCCCATCAGTAGTATTTTTGTACACACTATCACAACTTTTGTGTTTAGTTGTGAAGTAAATATTGGCTATGATCTGTGAATCATTGAGATGCATCAGTCCTTTGTATTTGATGGAATGTTGTAACAGGGCACCCTTGGAGTAGGAATGAAAATGGACTGGAAGGTTTCCGTTTTTCCGAAGAAAAAATGGAAATGAAGAGAAACCAACGCTTCGTTTCATTGGATCGCGCCATCGAGCAAAACTAATGTTTAAATCACGTCTGTCACATTCCTGTCTCACCCTCCTCCACTGCTCCACCCCACACGGTCACTCGGCATGCCACTCACCGCAAACCGAGTATACAATAACTTTCCCGCCTGCTTATCGATGGATCATGCCATGGAGTACTAGCACTAGCATGGACTCCCAAGAGATTGACGAGGACGGGGAGGACAACTAGCCGTAGCATGGACTCCCAAGAACTTTTTACATGCATGTTGTGGTCGGCTATTGTGACCTTTGAACGCGGAGCAGTCGCATGCACCGGGGAGTGGCGCGGGCGACGCTCTCTCGACCGGCGCGCCACTTCAATGCTGGCACCAGTGAGAGGTTGCGTCTGCTCTGGCAGGGCATGAATGAGTCACTTACTGTTTCAGGTGGGAAGCACACGCAGGTGATGAAGAGGGTTCGGGTTGGTCAGGAGCGGGTGTGGAAATGGTCCGGACACCCGCAAACAAGAGATGATGTACGTTAATATTGCTGGGTATATAATAAACAACGTAAATAATGTGCCAGTTGGACAAATATGATTGGAGATGGAATTTTACGTAAACACGGATATACATGTCTATGTCTATGTGTGTGTGCGCGACGACTCTCGTGACCTAGAAGCGGGGGCGTGTTTTTGATCGAGTTTTCTTTCTTGGTACGTTAAAGAACTTTGTCCGCCAGTTTTTTCGGGAACATGCGTATTCTATTTAAAACCACTGCTATGGAGATATTTTTTTACTCCATTGTCTATATAGCCTCTTCTTTGATAGGGTTTCTCGCGTCTCGCTCTCTCAGCCTCTCCATATATAAACAAGATGACAGTGTCCGCTCTATCTCTCTCCTCACCGGCGGTCACAGATCCAGCCGAATCCCGTCCGCTGCGGGAGGTGAGGAGGTGCAGCGTTGACGTTGTCGCCATAGGTGATGGAGGAAGCCGATGCACACCATCCTCTCAGAGCTGGCACTGGCACAGACGAAGGTCCTCCGCGCCCTTGTTCGCTGCCGTCGTGTGGGCAGATCCCACCCGGCCGCCTAAGCGACATCCCACCCACCTAAGGTGTAACTTCTTTTGGATTTCATGCTTCATTGTACTTGTCCAGCTCCCCAGGTCACTGCATGCGGGTTTTCTTCTATGCCACTACTCCCCAGCTCCCCATGTACAGTAGTGACGTCTACTACACAACCTTCTTCTTGTAGACGATGTTGGGCCTCCAAGTGCAGAGGTTTGTAGGACAGTAGCAAATTTCCCTCAAGTGGATGACCTAAGGTTTATCAATCCGTGGGAGGCGTAGGATGAAGATGGTCTCTCTCAAACAACCTTGCAACCAAATAGCAAAGAGTCTCTTGTGTCCCCAACACACCCAATACAATGGTAAATTGTATAGGTGCACTAGTTCGGCGAAGAGATGGTGATACAAGTGCAACATGGATGGTAGATATAGGTTTTTGTAATCTGAAAATATAAAAACATCATGATAACTAATGATAAAAGTGAGCAAAAACAGTATTGCAATGCTTTGAAACAAGGCCTAGGGTTCATACTTTCACTAGTGCAAGTTCTCACAACAAGGATAACATAATTAGATCATATAACTATCCCTCAACATGCAACAAAGAGTCACTCCAAAGTCACTAATAGCGGACAACAAATGAAGATATTATTGTAGGGTACGAAACCACCTCAAAGTTATTCTTTCCGATCAATCCATTGGGCTATTCCTATAAATGTCACAAACAACCCTAGAGTTCGTAGTAAAATAACACCTTAAGACACAAATCAACCAAAACCCTAATGTCACCTAGATACTCCAACGTCACCACAAGTATCCGGAGGTATGATTATACGATATGCATCACACAATCTCAGATTCATCTATTCAACCAACACAAAGAACTTCAAAGAGTGCCCCAAAGTTTCTACAGGAGAGTCAAGACAAAAACGTGTGCCAACCCCTATGCATAGATTCCCAAGGTCACGGAACCCGCAAGTTGATCACCAAAACATACATCAAGTGAATCAATATAATACCCCATTGTCACCACGGGTATCCCACGCAAGACATACATCAAGTATTCTCAAATCCTTAAAGACTCAATCTGATAAGATAACTTCAAAGGGAAAACTCAATCCATTACAAGAGATAGAGGGGGAGAAACATCATAAGATCAAACTATAATAGAAAAGCTCGCGATACATCAAGATCGTGCCAAATCAAGAACACGTGTGAGAGAGAGATCAAACACATAGCTACTGTTACATACCCTAAGCCCCGAGAGTGAATTACTCCCTCCTTGTCATGGAGAGTGCCGAGATGATGAAGATGGCCACCGGTGATGATTCCCCCCTCCGGTAGGGTGCCGGAATAAGTCCCCGATTGGTTTTTGGTGGCTACAGAGGCTTGCGGTGGTGGAACTCCTGATCTAGGTTCCTTTTCGAGGGTTTCTATATTTATAGGAATTTTTGGCGTCGGTCTCACGTCAGGGGGGGGGTCTCCGAGTCACCCACGAGGTAGGGGGGCGTGCCCAGGGGGGTAGGGCACGCCCTCCACCCTCGTGGATGGCTCGTGACTCTTATAGCCGAACTATTTTACTCCGAGGGCTTCTTTTGGTCCATAAAAAATCATCAAAAATTGGCACGCCAATTGGACTCCGTTTGGTATTCCTTTTCTATAAAACTCAAAAACAAGGAAAACATAGAAACTAGCACTGGGCTCTAGGTTAATAGGTTAGTCCCAAAAATCATATAAAATAGCATATAAATGCATATAAAACATCCAAGATGGATAATATAATAGCATGGATCAATCAAAAATTATAGATACATTGGAGAAGTCTCAAGAATCCCCAAACTTAATTCCTGCTCGTCCTCGAGTAGTTAAATCACAAAAACAGAATTTTTGATGTGGAATGCTACCTATCATATTTATCAATGTAATCTTCTCCATTGTGGCAAGAATATTCAGATCCATAAGATTCAAAACAAAAGTTTAATATTGACATAAAAACAGTAATACTTCAAGCACACGAACAAAGCAATCATGTCTTCTCAAAATAACATGGCCAAAGAAAGCTATCCCTACAAAATCATATACTATGGCTATGCTCTATCTTCATCACACAAAATATTTAAATCATGCACAACCCAGGTTTCAGCCAAGCAATTGTTTCATACTTTAGTATTCTCAAACTTTTTCAACTTTCACGCAATACATGAGCGTGAGCCATGGACATATCACTATAGGTGGAATAGAATGGTGGTTGTGGAGAAGACAAAAGGAGAAGATAGTCTCACATCAACTAGGAGTATCAACGGGCTATGGAGATGCCCATCAATAGATATCAATGTGAGTGAGTAGGGATTGCCATGCAAAGGATGCACTAGAGCTATCAGTGTATGAAAGCTCAAAAAGAAACTAAGTGGGTGTGCATCCAACTTGCTTGCTCATGAAGACCTAGGGCATTTGAGGAAGCCCATCATTGGAATATACAAGCCAAATTCTATAATGAAAATTCCCACTAGTATATGAAAGTGACAACATAGGAGACTCTCTATCATGAAGATCATGGTGCTACTTTGAAGCACAATTATGGTAAAATGATAGTAGCATTGCCCCTTCTCTCTTTTTCTATCTTTTTTTGTTTGCTCTTCTTTTTTGGGGGGCCCTCCTTTTTTTTGCCTCTTTTTTTGTTTAGATTCTCAACTCGACTTATGGGGGAGTCATAGTGTCCATCATCCTTTCCTCACTGGGACAATGCTCTAATAATGATGATCATCACACTTTTATTTACTTACAACTCAAGAATTACAACTCAATACTTAGAACAAAATATGACTCTATATGAATGCCTCTGGCGGTGTACCGGGATGTGCAATGAATCAAGAGTGACATGTATGAAAGAATTATGAAAGGTGGCTTTGCCACAGATACGATGTCAACTACATGATCATGCAAAGCAATATGACAATGATGAAGCATGTCATAATAAACGGAACAGTGAAAAGTTGAATGACAATATATCTTGGAATGGCTATAGAAATGCCATAATAGGTAGGTATGGTGGCTGTTTTGAGGAAGGTATATGGTGGGTGTATGGTACCGACGAAAGTTGCGCGGCACAAGAGAGGCTAGCAATGGTGGAAGGGTGAGAGTGCGTATAATCCATGGACTCAACATTAGTCATAAAGAACTCATATACTTATTGCAAAAATCTACAAGTCATCAAAACAAAGCACTACACGCATGCTCCTAGAGGAAGGGTTGGTAGGAGTTAACCATCGCGCGATCACGACCTCCACTCGTAAGAAAGACAATCAATAAATAAATCATGCTCCAACTTCATCACATAACGGTTCACCATACATGCATGCTACAGGAATCACAAATTTAACACGAGTATCTCTCAAATTCACAACTACTCCACTAGCATGACTCTAATATCACCATCTTCATATCTCAAAACAATCATAAAGAATCAAACTTCACATAGTATTCAATGCACTTTATATGAAAGTTTTTATAATATCCCTCTTGGATGCCCATCATATTAGAACTAAATTCATAACCAAAGCAAATTACCATGTTGTTCTAAAGACTCTCAAAATAATATAAGTGAAGCATGATGTCGGCATCCTGGGAACGGGGGTCCCCAGACTTGCCTGCCTGCGGCCCACAGTGTGGCTCCACCAGCGGCCCCGTACGGCCCATCTTCACCAGCAAACACTCAAGACCCTCGCGAGGGGCTAAGCCTCACGAGGCGGACGACACGGGACCTCCTCGAGGGCGGCCTCACCAAGCTGGCTCGCGAGGGGAGGAGAGATCAAGGCAAGGGGCACCTCGTGAGGTTCCTATGATGTAAGCCATGACGACCAGGGCCAGGCGGGTGCCAAGCGAGCGCCAGCGCGCTCAGTGTCCTCGTTTCCTCTTTGGTGCTAAAGAGGCAAGCACAGATGAGGAGTCCCGAGGCATCAGGCAAATGTTTCCATATCGGTGCAACAAGACCAAGACCAGCAGGACGACAGGACGGAGGTCACCGTGGAGCCCAAGACGACATCACCACCAGAGCCTTTGGCAGGCGAAGACCACCTTTAGTCAGGATAGCTTGTACTAGTTGTCTCCCTTCGAAATTGGCCATTGTGGGATCCCTTCCCGCTCAATATTTGGGAAGAGGACCAAGGCCTCTATAAATAGGACTAGCCACCACCGTAGTAGGCGACTGGACTGGACATGAAAGGACTGGACTGGACGGGAGAGGATCATTCAGATCACCCTTGACCACCCAAACTCACCAAGCACAAGAGCACCTCCCCTCAGGAGGTTGTTCTTCCTTTGCACTGTTGATCCTTAGCCCGAGAGGCAATCCACCACACAACACTGGAGTAGGGTATTACACCACAACGGTGGCCCGAACCAGTGTAAACCTTGTGTCTCTTGCTCTGTGGGTTCGAGGCGCTAAGCTTTGAGATCGCGGTGAGGGTGTGAGCTAGAGGGAGGAGAGATCTTCGTGCGCATCCCAGTGTTTGAACCTCAAGGGTTTTGCCGGAACCCGAAATCTGACATTTGGCGCGCCAGGTAGGGGTGCGCCGAAGCCTTCCTCCCGCCAATCCTCGCTCCACCGCTCCACCACCACCATGTCAGACGCGCGTCGAGCCCGCGCCAAGCGCCGAGCTGCCCTCGCTGCCCGTGTCGCTCAGACAGCTCCTGTCGGTGGGCCTCCCCGTCGTTCTCCGTCACCCATCGCCAACGCCGCCACCGGACCGGCCGGAAACGAGCAGCAAGCGTCCTCGCTGCATCCTTCCGTGCGGCGGGATGGCCGCACCGCCACTCTGTCGCTGACCCCAACCGGCTCGTCGTCTCACGCTCATCGCGCACCCACGGACCTGCAGGCTGCGCTGCTCATGGCACGCGAGCTCCTGCGCTACCACCTGGTCGACGACCTCTACGAGGACTTGTTGGAATGCATCACCGAGCTCGTCAGCACCGCAGGGGGCTCCCCCGCGCCGTCCCCCTTGCTGCCTCGCCCTCTGCCAGCTTCAGGCGACATGTCTCACGGAGCGCCTCCACCACCTCCGCATCAAGACGGCACTCTGGCGCTAAGGTGCACGGCCCCCTGGCGCGACCCATCGCGTCGGGCGCCCGCGCGAGAAGAAGGAAGCTGCCAAGAAGTTCCCCGGCAGCAAGAGAATGCTCCCGCGCTCCCGACGCTACCGTGACAAGGCCATGCGCTGCCTGCGGCGGTGGTGCACGGACACCCAGGTCAGGCCCCACCTCTGCAAAGGTCCCTGGTGGCCACAGCAGCTGTCGCGCCTTCACTCCTGAGCTGCGTGGCATCGTCTGGCCTGGCAAGTACAAGCCAGATCTGCCTCCTCGCTACGACGGCACCCCCGACCATGCGGAGTTCTTGCAGCTCTACGAGCTGAGCATCGAGGCGGCCAACGGTGACGAAAAAGTCATGGCGAACTGGTTCCCCATGGCTCTCAAGGACGGTGCCCGCTCGTGGCTCCTGAACCTGCCCCCGGGCTCGATCTCCTCCTGGGATGAGATGTGCGACCTCTTCATCGCCAACTTCCAGGGCACTCGTGACCGCCCTCCGGCCGCGGGTGACCTATGCCGCATCAAGCAGCATCTAGAAGAGACCCTGCAGAAGTACATCAAGCGCTTCAACAATGTTCGCCTCAAGATCTCCAAGGTGACGGACGAGGCCATCATTTTGGCGTTTTCTGATGGCGTCCGCGACGTCAAGATGAAGGAGGAGCTCGCCATCCACGAGGAGCTATGCACGACTCTAGAACTGTTCAACCTAGCGACCAAGTGCGCAAGAGCTGAGGAGGGGCGCCTTTCCCTCCTCGAGCTCCCAGCTACCGACTCAAAGGAGGAGAAAGCCAAGGCCAATGACGTAAAGCGCAAGGGGGTAGCCGTGCTCGCGGCGGAGCCTAACACGAAGCGCGGCCGAGACCATCCTGATTCGTCCAAAAGTAGCCGACCATTCTGCGCCTTCCACAACGTACACATCCACAACACCAACGACTGTCAAGAGCTCAGGGCCATTCGAGATGGACGCTTCGGTCGGTGCCCTGAGCACAATGACCGGGGCTACGACCGAGGAGGAGGACAAGGTGGAGGACGCCGGGATGATCGCGGCCCATGCCAGGGGTGGTGCAACCGCCCTCGCGAGGACCACTGGCAGGACCAGCCTCATGAGGGTGCTTGGAGGGATTAGCCTCACGAGGACCGCCCTCAGGGCAATGCCGGTCTTCCTCCGCTACTGCCACCACCAAGAAGGAAGGATGACCACCATTAGGACGAGGGGGCTGGGGGCTTTCAGGAACCACGTGCTATCGCCCGCATCTTGGGTGGAGCTCGGGCCCCAGCCTCTCAACGTATCTTCAAGCAGTTTGCTCGCGAGGTGAACGCAGCCCTTCCCAGGCTTGAGGCCACACACCCACTCAGGTGGTCCAGGTGCACCATCACCTTCAGATCAGTGGACCAGCTCAAGTGCGCGGCCACTGGTGGTGCCCTCCCAATGCTCTGCTCACCCGTCATTAGCAACGTTCAAGTCACCAAGACCCTCATTGACGACGGTGCAGGGCTTAATGTCCTGTCCGTCGAGACATTCGATAGCCTCCAAGTGCCATATGATCAGCTTTAGCCTACCAAGACCTTCTCAGGAGTGACTAACGGCTCCAGCACCCCGATAGGGCAGGTCAGCCTCCCTGTCACCTTCGGACAACGCGACAACTACCGCACTGAGCTCATCGACTTAGACGTCGCCCACACCCGTCTGCCATACAACACCATCCTCGGGTACCCAGCGCTGGCCAAGTTCATGGCAGTGACCCACCACGGTTATAACGTCTTCAAGATGCAAGGAAGCGGCGGGATCATCACAATCCCATGCGAAGAAAGAGATGCGGTGTGCTCCCTCGAGTGCGCCTCCCAAGCAATAGCAATCGAAGGTTCCAACAACCAAGGCACCATATACCCTCCTGTGGCCGTCCCCAAGAAGAAGAAGCAGCTACTCCGTGCGGGGCCTCAGGGGAGCGGCGCTTCTAGCGGTGCAACATCAGGATCGGCGCCCGCACCTGGGGCGCCTCCCTCCCTTGCATAGGAAGGCATGCCCGGCGCCCTCCTTGGGCAGGGCTCGGGTGCTCTCTTCTGGAAGGCCTCAGACCTAGCCAACATCACGAGGGAGGCGCTCAGGCACCACATGGAGGCGTGCTTCGCGGCATGTTTCCCTCAGGAGGACACTGGGCGAGGAGTGCCTGGTGCTCAGGAGTTCATCACCAAGACCACTCAGGAGCTGCAGGATACAAGAGCCATGCGCGGCGACCGCCACCCACCTGGCGCAATTCTCCATCCAGGCGAGGATGGCGGGGTGCGCGTCTGCATCGACGTCCCATGGCTCAACAGGGCCGCATCTCAGGAGCTCTTCTGGCCTTCGCGCGTGGGACATTGCATGGGCCCACCCCACAGCTATGTTTGCATGCCATTCGGCTTGCCGAGCATGGCGGCCGCCTACCAGTGCAACCTGCAGAGCATTCTTGCGGCCCAGGAGGCCAGGCACCATGTAGTCCTGGCAGAGATGGAGACGGTCCTCGAGGAACCGCCTGGACCCCGAGAGCCTCCCGAGGCTCAGGGCCCCGGTGGCTCATGACGAGCAACCCCTTCGCCATGCATCTTCAGCTAACCCAACATCCCTTCGACAATGGAACGAGGCGACATTTCCCAAGTCTATTCAGCTGGGAGCGCCCCTCGGGCTGCATTATTCCCAGGCCGCATGGGCCTGTCCCTGCGGCATGTATCCTTTTACGTCTTTAGCTTACTATGCTGGGGGCGCCCCTCGGGATGCGTCATCCCCAGGCCACTCGGGTCCGACCCGGTGGCATCTATCGTTCTTGCATTTGCCTAAGCTAGTTCACTTTCCATGCATAAGCTATCTATGGTTATCACCTGCTTGATTGTCACCCACCACGGGAGCTACTCACGCTGGCACGACGCTTGTGCTTGGGTCTGTCCCTACAACATCGATAAATCTGAGCAGTCGAGCTCTAACTCACGGCACGCACCGCGCACGTCACCTCACCAGGCCCTCAGTGCCTTCATCCTCTTGCGGAGCGACCAGTGGCAGACCGGCAATCGTAGTGGCAATCTATGTCCCTCCTCGCGCTAACCTATAGGGACCTCCTGAGGACGACAGTAGGCCGTACCACGGGCTCCCTCTTCTCCCATGCGATTCGCTTGTGCGTTAAAAGGGGGGCTCCTGAGCATCGCGACTCAGGAGCTCTTCCTTGCTCTCCAGCCCTCACCCCCGGCCTTGACCACGACATCGCGACCTGGCATACTAGCGGCGGCTGAGCTTGCTCGAGGGCCGGAACCTGAGGACATAAAGCACATAGAAGAGCATGGAGAAGAGGAGGATACTCGCAAGGGCCCAACCTAGCTGCACTACAGCCGTCGACGCAGGAGTCTGGCGCGGCACAAGGAACCGACTCTCGACTGCCAAGATAAGTTTCACGCCTGGGTCAATCAAGCACCATGGTATAGGATTCTCACTTGTGCAGCTGTGTTACGGCAATGCCGCCTTCCTTTTCTACTTCTCGATGGCTGCTTGCACGCTAAAGGGGACCTCTTGAGCATCGCGCCTCAGGAGCTCTTACTGGACCTTGGGCCGCTCACCTCCTGGCGTTGACCACGGCATTACAACCTAGCATACCAGCGACGGCTACAGCCTGCCCCGCGACCGGGACATGTCGGCGTAGAGCACCAAGCTGCCGCGAGGTTCGAAAGGGGAGACCGAGCCGAAACAGGACACACACTCTCAAATCTCCATAATGAGGATAATATCAACAAAAGACATTACAAACCCTTTACAAGCCCCCACGTGGTCCATCTCCATGTGCCCTATCTACATGTGCACATCTACATGTGCTAGCGCAGCCGACGCCATCATCAACAGTGGGCCATGGGAGGCCGGTGCCAACTCCATCCATATCAGCTACGACGGAGGCCGGACACAGTGGCCTTGCTCCGAGCGCGGCGAGAGCTCGAGGGCACGTAGCTGTCATCGCACGTCTCCAGGGTCTCGGGCCCAGGAGAGTCGCTGGACTCCGAAGCACCGCCGCTGCTGCTGGAGGAGCTGTTGGTGAAGCCAGCGGCTGGCTCGGTGCTGGTCGCTGCGCCATCCCGACGGCCCTCTCCAGGGCAGCACTCCAAGCGGCGGCCTTTCGCGTCGAAGACCTTGAAGAATATCATGGAGGCGCCATCGTACTCAAAGTGGATGGCGAGGGTGCCTTCCGCATGGCAAACTTGAGCAACCTCACCCCAGCCGCAGGTCATGAAGATCTTGCCTGGGGAGACAGCTTCAACCTCTGCTCCAGTCACCGGGGCATCACAGTCGGCATGCTGTAGCCAAAGCTCGAGGGGGCCCCTCGGCGGCATCTCGGTGGAGAAGAACTGAGGAAAGCGAATCCAAGTGCACGGAGGCATCACCGCCCACATCACGAGTTCGTGCGAGGAGTTCGCGGCGTGGGCTCCTGGGGCGACGGCATGCGTCACCACGGCGCGGTGACCACGGCCGCAGCGAGGGCGGTGCGGCTCGTCGCCTCTTCCTCCGGAGCCCTCGGCTTCGGCGTACAGAGGCAATAGATACCCAGGAGGTGGCCGCTCTCACAAAGGCCTCGACACCTCCGGCCTCGCGACTACGTCACGGCGGCGGGCCAGCCTCTTCTTCGGCGGAAGTGGCCCGGGCTCGTCGCGGAGGGTTTTTCCCTTCTCCGCGGCCGAGAACCTTCGTATTGGCACCATGGGTGACGCTACTAGCAACGAAGCAAGGGAGAATAAGCAGGTAGAGCATGAAGGGATGAGCTACTGGGGATCCGCCCCCTCCTCATTTATAGCAGGAGAAGGCTAACCGGCGATCCCCACAATCACAGGTAATGATGATTTTTCTCTGCATGCAGCAAGGACTTGTCAAGTCAGGTAGCTGCCGAGGCAGCATGGGGAAGCGGAGACGCCTATGTCCAATCAATCACCACGCGCCAAGCGTGCGCGCGACTGTTGGGGCCCACGGCGCTCCGCACTTGCCCTTTGGCTTCGCCTCAAAGCCAAGTCCGAGCGCGCCTTGGGCCCGGGGGCTACTGTCGGCGTCCTGGGAATGGGGGTCCCCAGACTTGCCTGCCCGCGGCCCACCTCGTGGCTCCACCAGCGGCCCCGTACGGCCCATCTTCACCAGTAAACACTCAAGACCCTCACGAGGTCCCAAGCCTCGCGAGGCGGACGACACGAGACCTCCTCGAGGGCGGCCTCACCAAGCTGGCTCACGAGGGGCGGAGAGATCAAGGCAAGGGGCACCTTGCGAGGTTCCTGTGACATAAGCCATAACGACAAGGGCCAGGCAGGCGCCAGCGTGCAGTGTCCTTGTTTCCTCTTTGGTGCTAAAGAGGCAAGCGCAGGCGAGGAGTCCCGAGGCATCAGGCAAAGGTCTCCATATCGGTGCAACAAGACCAAGAGCAGCAGGACGTCGGGACGAAGATCACCGTGGAGCCCAAGACGGTGTTACCACCAGAGCCTTTCGCAGGCAAAGACCACCTTTAGTCAGGATAGCTTGTACTAGTTGTCTCCCTTCGAAATTGGCCGTTGTGGGCTCCCTTCCTGCTCAATATTTGGGAAGAGGACCAAGGCCTCTATAAATAGGACTAGCCACCACCGTAGTAGGCGACTGGATTGGACGGGACTGGACGGGAGAGGATCATTCAGATCACCCTTGACCACCCTAACTCACCAATCACAAGAGCACCTCTCCTCAGGAGGATGTTCTTCCTTCGTACTTTTCATCCTCAGCCCGAGAGGCAATCCACCACACCACACTGGAGTAGGGTATTACACCACAACGGTGGCCCGAACCAGTATAAACCTTGTGTCTCTTGTTCTGTGGGTCCGACGCGCTAAGCTTTGAGATCACAGTGAAGGTGTGAGCTAGAGGGAGGAGAGATCTTCGTGCGCACCCCAGTGTTCAAACCTCAAGGGTTTTGCCAAAACCCGCAATCCGACACATGAGAGTTCATCTATTTCTTCAAAATGAAACTACTGTCGTGCTCTAAAAGATATAAGTGAAGCACTAGAGCAAACGACAAACTACTCCAAAAGATATAAGTGAAGATCAATGAGTAGTTGAATAATTGTAATTATGTGAGGACTCTCTAACATTTAAGAATTTCAGATCTTGGGATATTATTCAAACATCAAACAAAACAAAACAAAGTAAAATGACGCAACAAGCAAAACACATATCGTGTGGTGAATAAAAATATAGCTCCAAGTAAGGTTACCGATGAATGAAGACGAAAGAGGGGATGCCATCCGGGGCATCCCCAAGCTTAGGCTCTTGCCACTCCTTATTCCATAGTCCATCGAATCTTTATCCAAAACTTGAGAACTTCACAACACAAAACTCAACAGAAAACTCGTAAGCTCCGTTAGTATAAGAAAATAAATCACCACTTTTGGTACTGTTGTGAACTCATTCTAATTTCATATTGGTGTAATATCTACTGTACCAACTTTTCTATGGTTCATACCCTCCGATACTACTCATAGATTCATCAAAATAAGCAAACAACACATGGAAAATAGAATCTGTCAAAAACAGAACAGTGTGTAGTAATCTGTAACTCTCGAATACTTCTGTAACTCCAAAAATTCTGAAATAAATTGGTGGAGGTTAGGAATTTGTCTATTAATCTTCTACAAAAAGGATCAACTTAAATGCAAGATCGCATTAACTTTCACCCAAGTCTTTTGTAAAAAATGACAGCTAATCTCGTGAGCGCAAAGTTTCTGATTTTTTACAGCAAGATCGCATTAACTTTCACCCAAGTCTTCCCAAAGGTTCTACTTGGCACAAATACTAATTAAAACATAAAACCACATCTAACCAGAGGCTAGATACATTATTTATTACTAATGTAACGCCCCGAATTCGATGCACCAGGTATCTGCCAGTTATTCGCCGTCATTGCCATGTCATTTGCTTGCCTGTTGCACTTTATCATGTCATCATGTGCATCTCATTTTGCATACGTGTTCGTCTCATGCATCTGAACATTTTTCCCGTTGTCCGTTTTGCGATCCGGCACTCCTATGTCCCCCGATGCCCCCTTTTGCCTCTTTTCGTGTGTGGGTGTTAAACATTCTCGTAATGGACCGAGGTTTGCCAAG
The DNA here is from genome assembly GCF_018294505.1 of Triticum aestivum. Classification (NCBI taxonomy): domain Eukaryota; kingdom Viridiplantae; phylum Streptophyta; class Magnoliopsida; order Poales; family Poaceae; genus Triticum; species Triticum aestivum. The sequence continues at coordinate 441,482,727 of NC_057801.1, read as the reverse complement.
CGACCTTGGTACACCACCGGTAGACCGCCTGTCAAGTTTCATTCCATTTGGAGGTCGTTTGATGCTCCAACGGTTAACCGGGTAACCGTAAAACATCTTTTGTCTTGCAGCCCAACACCCCTCCAAAGTGGCCCAATAACTCATCCAAACCCCATCCATGCTGTCGGTCGTTCTATCACGATCGTGTGGGCGAAAACCGCACCTCATTTGGAGTCTCCTAGCTCCCTCTACCTATAAATATGTGTGCCTTCCCGAAATTCTCGGTCTAAACCCTAGCATCTTCCTCCTCCCACCGCCGGACATGTCCGCGCCGTCACCGGACATGTCTGCCCATCGCCGCCGGCCAATCCGGCGCTGACACGTCAGCTCCCCGCCTCCACAGCGCCTCCCTCCGCCGCCAGCCCACTCGGGACCGTAGCAGGCCCGCCCGAGCCCATCGAGGCCCGGTGCAGCCCGCGCGTCTCCGCCGCTGCACCCCGCGCACCTTCGCCGCCGCGTCCCGCGCACCGGCCGCGCTGCCGCCACCGGACTTTGTCGGAGCGCCGCGCCGCCTTCATCTCCCCGCCGCCGATCGTGCGCGTCGCTGCCCTGATCCGCTCCGCCGCCACGCACCGGCGCCGGTGCCGCCCCGCCATGGCGCCTCGCCCTCGCTCCTCCGGCGCCCCGCGCATCCGCGACCCTGCCGACCGACGAGCCCCGCCGCCCGCATCGCCTGCGCCCGCCATGGCAGGCCGCGCTGCCCCGCCTCAGCTACGCCTCGCCCCGCCGCCTTCGGCCGCCGTTCGTCCGGAGCTCGCTGCCCTTGCCGCCCTCCTCCGCGTCGGCCGGAGCCGGAGCTCGCCGGAGCTTCGCCGGCGTCGCCATCGCCAGATCCGGGCGGGTGGATCATATCCACCCGTCCCACGATCCAAACGGGCGCCTGGAACCACCCCGTCCCGGATCTCCTCATCCCGCACCGTTCCGTCCAACTTTTCCCGCGAGGTGAAATTGGCCAAGTCCCTGAGTTTTTCATATTGTATGTGCATCTTCATCATGTGATTACTTCATGCATATAGCTCCGTTTTGCGTGCATAATATATCAAAATGTTCATCATGAGATGCTCTTCATTTTGTTCTATTACTCCATGCCCGTTTGAGTCCATCTTGATGCCCTAATTATCGGTTCAAGAGTGCTATATGATGTTAACTGTTGTCTGTTAGCAGAACTTGGTGATTTGTCTTTTTCATTGCATTTTCTGTGTGCATCCTATGAGCTTGATGTATACATGAGTTTTGAGCTACATCATGCCATATTTACAGTGGTGCAATTCATATATTTTTGTGTGCCTTGTAGTGAGTGCGTCGAGCTCGTGAAGTAGGGTACTTGCTGTTACTGTTTTGCTAAGCTGAATCTTTCTATATCATGACGCTATGTAAACCTGCTGCTACAAGTCATTCCATGCATAATATGGAGATGTTCACTAAGAATATTTTGTTATAAATGTCATGATCTATCCATCCAATGCCCATGGTTGCATTTATAGCGTGCTGTAGCTTTTTTTATCTTGCTCTTAATTTGCTAAATAATGCTGTTGTTAGCCTGTTAACATTAAGTTCGGTTTTGCCATGAGCTTTGCTAGTGATCCGTGTTTCTTATCAACTTTCCCTTGCCATGCTTAGCTTCACAAACATATGTTCTTACTGTTGGTTGCCTTGTCATGCCATTTATTGCTATGTGGTGAGTGGTACAGGCTCACCAACATGCCTACTTATCGTTGTTCCTGCCATGTCTGAATCTGTCATATCACTTGCCATGTTTGCATGGATCCTACCATGTTTTCTGTTGATCTATGGAATAAGTTCAGTAAGGTAGTTTTGTTCTTTGTCATTAGTAATAGCATGACATGCCTTTGTTTGCGATGTTAAGTTCCTGTAACATGTTCTTTGATAGCTCTAAACTTTGCAACCTGATGTTATTTCTGCTAAGTCTGTAAACTGTTATTATTTGCAATCTTGCCATGTCCTTTTGAGCATGTTCTAGTGATTTCTGGAGATAGCTCAGTGTTCATGTTTTGTCATGCTTTACCTGTACTTCATGCCCATGCCTTTGTTTCTTATGTTGAGGTGTTGTAGCATATTGTTTTGATGTTTGTAAGATGCCTAGTTGCTGTTTTGGACAGCTTGTCCTTTAAACTTGTATAGAGTGTATGTGTTGAACCGTTGCTCCGTTTTGAGTGTGCTCTATATGAAACTTGCTTAGAATTGCATGTAGTTTCATATTATCATGTTGCATCCTTATTTTGAGGTGTTTGCTTGATGTTTGGATGCATTTAGCACCAATGCCATGTTTGACTTGTTTTGCGCATATCTTCTAGGCCGTAGCTCTGAACTAATTGAACTTTATATGTAACTTGACTAGAATCTCGTGTAGATCATCTTGGTGCATCTTAACTTGCCATTTAACAACATTAACATAAGGTTTGTTCAGATCTGGACCAACTTTGAAACTTGCATATGAGGACTTACCGGAATTGTTATATGTTGTTTCCGGCCTCATTTAAACTTGCCTCGATGTGTTGTTCTTGTTTGCATCATCTCTTGACATGAGTAGTCTCATCTAGCTTTGTCATGCATCATGCTTGTTGTGCATCATGTCTTGTCTATGTGTGGTGTGTTTATCAGGTTTGTGCTTGTTCTCGTTAGTTCCTGTTTCGTTGCGATCGTGAGGATTCGTTCGTCTATGCTTGGTTCATCTTCGTGGCTTCATCTTCTTCATGGACTCGTTCTTCTTCCTTGCAGGATTTCAGGCAAGATGACCGTCACCTTGGATCTCACTACTATCATTGCTATGCTAGTTTCTTCGTTCTATCGCTTTGCTATGCTACCTATCACTTGTTCTTCAAGCCTCCCAATTTTCCATGTTAGCCTCTAACCTTTTTCGCCCTTCCTAGCAAACCGTTGTTTGGCTATGTTACTGCTTTTGCTCAGCCCCTCTTGTAGCATTGTTAGTTGCAGGTGAAGTTGAAGATTGCTCCATGCTGGACACGATTATGTTGGGATATCACAATATATCTTATTTAATTAATGCATCTATATACTTGGTAAAGGGTGGCAGGCTTGGCCTTATGCCTAGTGTTTTGTTCCACTCTTGCCGCGCTAGTTTCCTTCATATCGGTATTATGTTCCCGGATTTTACGTTCCTTATGTGGTTGGGTGATTTATGGGACCCCCTTGACAGTTCGCTTTGAATAAAACTCCTCCAGCAAGGCCCAACCTTGGTTTTACCATTTGCCTCACCACCACCTATACCTTTCCCTTGGGTCAGCCAACCCGAGGGTCATCTTTATTTTAGCTCCCCCCCCCCAGGCCAGTGCTTCTCTAAGTGCTGGTCCGAACCGAGCGATGTCCGGCGCCCCCTGGGCAACCAGGGTCTATGCCAACCCGACGTCTGGCTCATCCGGTGTGCCCTAAGAACAAGATATGTGCAGCTCCTATCGGGATTTGTCGGCACATCCAGGCGGCTTTGCTGGTCTTGTTTTACCATTGTCGAAATGTCTTGTAAACCGGGATTCCGAGACTGATCAGGTCTTCCTGGGAGAAGGAATATCCTTCGTTGACCGTGAGAGCTTGTGATGAGCTAAGTTGGGACACCCCTGCAGGGTTATAAACTTTCAAGAGCCGTGCCCGCGGTTATGTGGCAGATGGGAATTTGTTAATGTCCGGTTGTAGATAACTTGACACCAGATACGAATTAAAATGCATCAACCGTGTGTGTAGCCGTGATGGTCTCTTTTCGGCGGAGTTCGGGAAGTGAACACGGTTTTGGGTTATGTTTGACGTAAGTAGGAGTTTAGGATCACCTCTTGATCATTGCTAGCTTCACGACCGTTCCATTGTTTCTCTTCTCGCTCTCATTTGCGTATGTTAGCCACCATATATGCTTAGTCGCTGTTGCAACCTCACCACTTATCCATTCCTTACGCATTAAGCATTGCTAGTCTTGATACCCATGGTAATGGGATTGCTGAGTCCTCGTGGCTCACAGATAACTACAACAACAGTTGCAGGTACAAGTTATGTGATGATCATGATGCGAGAGCGATGCTTGCTTGTTTTGGAGTTCTTCTTCTGCTTCTTATTCGATCAGGGGATAGGTTCCAGGTCGTCAGCCTGGGCTAGCAGGGTGGATGTCGTTTGAGTTTCTATTTGTGTTTCATCCGTAGTCGGATGGTGCTCTTATGTAAGATGATGTTGTATTCATGTGGCTTTGTATGCCTTTTGTATGTACCCCCATCTATTATGTAATGTTGATGTAATGATATCCACCTTGCAAAAGCGTATCAATATGCGGTTCTATCCTTGGTGGGACCCTCGAGTCTCTTTAGGATAGTATCGCATATTGGGCGTGACAAGTTGGTATCAGAGCCTCGACCGACCATAGGAGCCCCCTTGATTGATCGTGTAGTTTGGCCGTTCTCGAGTCTAGAAGAAAACTGTTTTTGGAGTTTAGTTATATCGGAGAGTAGGAATTCTTTTTACTCCTCAGCCCCTTCATCGCTCTGGTAAGGAATCTTGACGTAGGTGTTTTGAATTACTTCTCTTCCCCTTCAAACTTTCTTTAGGATCACGCAGTTGGTTTTCTGATTGTTGGTTCTCAGCTCTTTTCATCCAGTGCATTTCTCGTCAATTTGACTCGAGCCTCTTCATCTTTGAGTTCAATCCTCCGTTGTTTTCTTTTTCCCACCCGCCCACCCCTTTTTATCTCGAAGCCGGAGTCCGCAATCGAGTATCCATCCTACTCATGCGAAGCATTTGCATTCTTTCAACCGGTGTTTCCTCTTCAAGATATTCGTCGGTTTCCCCTCCCAAGTTGCCTTTGTTTTTCGTGCCCTTCCACCCTTTTTCTTCCTGGAGTCTGACTCTCTCTCGACCGTCAATTTTCACTCGTGCAGAACATCTTCAGTCTTTCGTAAATTATCTCAACCGGTAAATTCTCGTCCCGTTTGAAATTCTTCATCTCTTTTCTTTTCCGGTGGATTCAATTCAAGTTTTCGGTGTTGATCGCATTATTTTCCTTGGATCAAGTATTTTCCCTACTCGTTCGCCTCTCACCAGCTTATCCTTCTGGTGTGCTCAAGACATCTCAGGAGATTCTTCGGTGCTCCAATTAATTCGAGGTTGTCACCTCATTCAAATATTTCAATTGTTCCGGTGCATCATCTACCTCTTCAACAATCCTTTGCAATGGTGTTTTCCTTTAGTGGGCCCTAACCCACAGGTCTTTTCCCAGGATCTTACCTGACTCTTCTAATTTCCCGGAGCTATTCTCAAATTCTTTTTGGAGTTTGACGTAAGAATAAATTCCATCAATCAGATGCCATATCCAAGATCGCTTTCAAATTCTTTTCGTCTTTGGTTCAACCTTTCCTCCTTTTCATTATTCCGGAGTTTCTCAACAATTTCGGTGGTGTTTCTCGTCGTCATTCTCAGCTTTGAAGATCGAAGAAGAGTTTCTCTAAATCTTGCCCGTTCTCTCGAAGATTCGTGGTTCTAGCTTCATATTATCCTCTCGAATTATACCATTTGTCAGATATTCTTTTCTTATCCATCCAGAGTATGTCAGAAGTTGTTTTTCCCGTTTGTTTTCACCGGAGGCCATCGTTCCAGAAGAATTCTTTGTACTCACATTTCAGCTACCATTATCCAATTATCCCGGCGCTTCCTTCAAGTGTTCTTTAATCAGCTCATGATCTCTTGTTCTTTTGCATCTAAATCCCCTCTAGTATATTTGTTCTTCTAATTCTTCCCGGTGATTCATTCTCTTTCATCCGTCATTTTTGAATTGTTATGGTGGTTCACTCAAGATTCTTTTTCCTTGATTATCATTTTATTTCATTTGTTCTTTCCAATCCTACCGGTGGTTCATGAAGACTTTCTCAAGTTTTGCGCCATATTCCCCTTAGTCCTCTTCAACAAGAATAAGTTGCATGCCAAATCCATTGCTTGTCATAAATTTAATTTGATGAAGGATAAGCATACAATAAATCTTATTCTTATTTCATCCAAGTGATTAATCCTTTTCTTTGAAGTTTGTTCTTGATGAATAAATTCTAGTTCCGAGTGTTTTCATCTTTTCTTTTCCGGAGTTCAATTTTTCCTTGGCCATTTCGTTGGAACCTCCATCTAAGTCACCGCAAGCTTTAATCTTATTCTTTCATCCTTAATTCTATCTCATCATCTTTTTTTGTCACCGGAGTTCTTCACCGTGATTCTTAATGATTTACTTCATTCTTCAAGAGTTCATCAAGATTCTTGTTGGTGGAGCTCAAGTATTATTCTTCTTGCATCTCGAAGTGCAATTAATTCTCCGTATTCTTTTGAAGTGGAGTTTTGCATTTCTTCGTTATTCCCAGATATTCAAGCATTTGGTTGTGGCATAATTTCACCTCAAGTTTTGAGATGTTTTTTCCATAAGCCCACAACAAGCTTGTTCTCTCGTTGTTGATTTCTCAACAACTCCGTTCAATCCTTCCTCTAAGGATGCTATCAAATTCATTCGTGGTGGAAGTTGTTCTTCTCTTATCCGTTCTTTTCATTCCACTATTTCAATTCTCCCGGAGGCATTGTGTGTTCATCTCGTCAAGTGTCATTCCATCTTGTGAAGTTCATGTTCTTTTTCTTCCATTTTCAGCCAGAGTGATGTCCAAATTCTTTCGTGCTTATTCTTTGCTGCCTTGTCTAACCAGAGTGGTTCATAGTCTATCTGATTTCGTGAGCTTTCGATTCTCGTCATTCTCGTCGTTCCTCTCTTCTTCTCGAGTGCTCTTGATTCTTTGCTTCTTCTCTTGAGTTCTTGTTTCACCTCATCCCTTTTCCCTTCCGTCTCGGTCCTAAGATCTCGGGAAGAGATCTCTTGTTAGTGGAGGAGTGTTGTAACGCCCCGGATTCGATGCACCAGGTGTCTGCCAGTTATTCGCCGTCATTGCCATGTCATTTGCTTGCGTGTTGCATTTTATCATGTCATCATGTGCATCTCATTTTGCATACGTGTTCGTCTCATGCATCCGAGCATTTTCCCCATTGTCCGTTTTGCGATCCAGCACTCCTATTTCCCCCGATGCCCCCTTTTGCCTCTTTTCATGTGCGGGTGTTAAACATTCTCGGAATGGACCGAGGTTTGCCAGGCGGCCTTGGTACACCACCGGTAGACTGCCTGTCAAGTTTCGTTCCATTTGGAGGTCGTTTGATGCTCCAACGGTTAACCGGGTAACCGTAAAAGCTCCTTTTGTCTTGCAGCCCAACACCCCTCCAAATTGGGCCAATAACCCATTCAAACCCCCTCCATGCTGTTGGTCGTTCGATCACGATCGTGTGGGCGAAAACCGCACCTCATTTGGAGTCTCCTAGCTCCCTCTACCTATAAATATGTGTGTCTCCCCGAAATTCTCGGTCTAAACCCTAGCTTCTTCCTCCTCCCGCCGCCGGACATGTCCGCGCCGTCACCGGACATGTCCGCCCGTCGCCACTGGCCAATCCAGCGCTGACACGTCAGCTCCCCGCCCCCACAGCGCCTCCCTCCGCCGCCAGCCCATTCGGGCCCGTAGCAGGCCCGCCCGAGCCCATCGGGGCCCGGGGCAGCCCGCGCGTCTCCGCCGCCGCACCCCGCGCACCTCCGCCGCCGCGTCACGCGCACCGGCCGCGCCGCCTTCGTCTCCCCGCCGCCGACCGTGCACGTCGCCACCCTGATCCGCTCCGTCGCCAAGCGCCGGTGCCGGTGCCGCCCCGCCACGGCGCCTCGCCCTCGCTCCTCCGGCGCCCCGCGCCTCCGCGACCCCGCTGGCCGGCGAGCCCCGCCGCCCGCATCGCCTGTGCCGGCCACCGCGGGCCGCGCTGCCCCGCCTCAGCTACGCCTCACCCTGCCGCCTTCGGCCGCCGTTCGTCCGGAGCTCGCCGCCCTTGCCGTCCTCCTCCGCGTCGGCCAGAGTCGGAGCTCGCCGGAGCTTCGCCGGCGTCGCCATCGCCAGATCCGGGCGGGTGGATCAGATCCACCCGTCCCGCGATCCAAACGGGCGCCTGGAACCACCCCATCCCGGATCTCCTCATCCCGCACCATTCCGTCCAACTTTTCCCGCGAGGTGAAATTGGCCAAGTCCCTGAGTTTTTCATATTGTATGTGCATCTTCATCATGTGATTACTTCATGCATATAGCTCCGTTTTGCGTTCATAATATAACAAAACGCTCATCATGAGATGATCTTAATTTTGTTCCATTGTGCCATGCCGGTTTGAGTCCATATTGATGCCCTAATTATCGTTGCAAGAGTGCTATATGATGTTAACTGTTGTCTGTTAGCAGAACTTGGTGATTTGTCTTTTTCATTGCATTTTGTGTGTGCATCCTATGAGCTTGATGTCTACATGAGTTTTGAGCTACATCATGCCATATTTATAGTGGTGCAATCCATGTATTTTTGTGTGCCTTGTGGTGAGTTCATCGAGCTCGTGAAATAGGGTACTTGCTGTTACTGTTTTGCTAAGCTGAATCTGCTATATCATGACGCTATGTAAACCTGCTGCTACAAGTCATTCCATGCATAATATGGAGATGTTCACTAAGGATGTTTTGTTATACATGTCATGCTATATCCATCAATGCCCCTGGTTTCATTTATGGCATGTTGTAGCTTGTTTTAATCTTGCTCTTAAGTTGCTAAATAATGTTGCTGTCAGCCTATTAACATTAAGTTTGGTTTTGCCATGAGCTTTGGTAGTGATCCGTGTATCCTATGAACTTTCCCTTGCCATGCTTAGCTTCACAAACATGTACTCGTACTGTTGGTTGCCTTGTCATGCCATGTATTTCTCTGTGGCGAGTTGTACAAGCTCACCAACATGCCTACTTATCGTTGTTCCTGCCATGTCTGAATCTGTCATATCACTTGCCATGTTTGCATGGATCCTACCATGTTTTATGTTGATCTTTGGAATAAGTTCAGTAAGGGAGTTTTGTTCTTTGTAATTATTAATAGCATGACATGCCTTTGTTTGCCATGTTAAGTTCCTGTAACATGTTTTTTGATAGCTCTAAACATTGCAACCTGATGTTATTTCTGCCAAGTCTGTAAACTGTTATTATTTGCAATCTTGCCATGTACTTTTGAGCTTGTTCTAGTGATTTCTGGAGATAGCTCAGTGTTCATGTTTTGTCATGCTTTACCTTTAATTCATGCCCATGCCTTTTGTTATCATGTTGAGGTGCTGTAGCATATTGTTTTGATGTTTGTAAGATGCCTAGTTGCTGTTTTGGACAGCTTGTCCTTTAAACTTGTATAGAGTGTATGTGTTGAACTGTTGCTCCGTTTTGAGTGTGCTCTATATGAAACTTGCTTAGAATTGCATGTAGTTTCATATTATCATGTTGAATCCTTGTTTTGAGGTGTTTGCTTGATGTTTGGATGCATTTAGCATCAATGCCATGTTTGACTTGTTTTGCTCATATGTTCTAGGCCGTAGCTCCGAACTAATTGAACTTTATATGTAACTTGACTAAAATCTCGTGTAGATCATCTTGGTGCATCTTAACTTGCCATTTAACAACTTTAACATAAGGTTTGTTCAGATCTGGACCAACTTTGAAACTTGCATATGAGGACTTACCGGAATCGTTATATGTTGTTTTCGGCCTCATTTAAACTTGCCTTGATGTGTTGTTCTTGTTTGCATCATCTCTTGCCATGAGTAGTCTCATCTAGCTTTGTCATGCATCATGCTTGTTGTGCATCATGTCTTGTCTATGTGTGGTGTGTTTACCATGTTGTGTGTTTCTTCTCGTTAGTTCCTGTTTCGTTGCAATCGTGAGGATTCGTTCGTCTACGCTTGGTTCGTCTTCGTGGATTCATCTTCTTCATGGACTCGTTCCTATTCCTTGCGGGATTTCAGGCAAGATGACCATCACCTTGGATCTCACTACTATCATTGCTATGCTAGTTGCTTCGTTCTACCGCTTTGCTGCGCTACCTATCACTTGTTCTTCAAGCCTCCCAATTTGCCATGTCAGCCTCTAACCTTTTTCACCCTTCCTAGGAAACCGTTGTTTTGCTATTTTACCACTTTTGCTCAAGCCCTCTTATAGCGTTGTTAGTTGCAGGTGAAGTTGAAGATTGCTCCATGGTGGACAGGATTATGTTCAGATATCACAATATATCTTATTTAATTAATGTATCTATATACTAGGTAAAGGGTGGAAGGCTCGACCTTATGCCTAGTGTTTTGTTCCACTCTTGCCGCCCTAGTTTCCGTCATATTGGTATTATGTTCCCGGATTTTGCGTTCCTTGCGCGGTTGGGTGATTTATGGGACCCCCTTGTCAGTTCGCTTTGAATAAAACTCCTCCAGCAAGGCCCAACCATGGTTTTACCATTTTCCTCACCACCACCTATACCTTTCCCTTGGGTCAGCCAACCCGAGGGTCATCTTTATTTTAGCCCCCCCCCCCGGGCCATTGCTTCTCTAAGTGCTAGTCCGAACCGAGCGATGTCCGGTGCCCCCTGGGCAACCAGGGTCTATGCCAACCCGACGTCTGGCTCATCCGGTGTGCCCTGAGAACGAGATATGTGCACCTCCTATCAGGATTTGTCGGCACATCCAGGCGGCTTTGCTGGTCTTGTTTTACCATTGTCGAAATGTCTTGTAAACCAGGATTCCGAGACTGATCAGGTCTTCCTGGGAGAAGGAATATCCTTCGTTGACCGTGAGAGCTTGTGATGAGCTAAGTTGGGACACCCCTGCAGGGTTATAAACTTTCAAGAGCCGTGCCCGCGGTTATGTGGCAGATGGGAATTTGTTAATGTCCGGTTGTAGATAACTTGACACCAGATACGAATTAAAATGCATCAACCGTCTGTGTAGCCATGATGGTCTCTTTTCGGCGGAGTCCGGGAAGTGAACACGGTTTTGGGTTATGTTTGACGTAAGTAGGAGTTTAGGATCACCTCTTGATCATTGCTAGCTTCACGACCGTTCCATTGTTTCTCTTCTCGCTCTCATTTGCGTATGTTAGACACCATATATGCTTAGTCGCTGCTGCAACCTCACCACTTATCCATTCCTTACCCATTAAGCATTGCTAGTCTTGATACCCATGGTAATGGGATTGCTGAGTCCTCGTGGCTCACAGCTTACTACAACAACAGTTGCAGGTACAGGTTATGCGATGATCATGACGCGAGAGTGATGCTTGCTTGTTTTGGAGTTCTTCTTCTGCTTCTTATTCGATCAGGGGATAGGTTCCAGGTCGTCAGCTTGGGCTTGGAGGGTGGATGTCGTTTGAGTTTCTGTTTGTGTTTCATCCTTAGTCGGATGGTGCTCTTATGTAAGATGATGTTGTATTCGTGTGGCTTTGTATGCCTTTTGTATGTACCCCCATCTATTATGTAATGTTGATGTAATGATATCCACCTTGCAAAAGTGTATCAATATGCGGTCCTATCCTTGGTGGGACCTTCGAGTCTCTTTAGGATAGTATCGCATATTGGGCATGACAACTAAACAGGAGCAAAAGGCAAAGAACAAAAATAAAATTGGGTTTCCTCCCAACAAGCGCTAACATTTAACACCCCTAGCTAGGCATGATGATTTCAATGATGCTCACATAAGAGATAAGAATTGAAAAATAAAGAGAGCATCATGAAGAATATGACTAGCACATTTAAGTCTAACCCACTTCCTATGCATAGGGATTTTGTGAGCAAACAATTTATGGGAACAAGAATCAACTAGCATAGGAAAGCAAAACAAGCATAACTTCAAGATTTTAAGCACATAGAGAGGAAACTTGATATTATTGCAATTCCTGCAAGCATATATTCCTCCCTCATAATAATTTTCAGTAGCATCATGAATGAATTCAACAATATAACCATCACATAAAGCATTCTTTTCATGATCTACAAGCATAGAATTTTTATTACTCTCCACGTAAGCAAATTTCTTCTCATGAATAGTAGTGGGAGCAAACTCAACAAAATTACTATCATGTGAGGCATAATCCAATTGGAAATTAAAATCAAGATGACAAGTTTCATGGTTATCATTGTTCTTTATAGCATACATGTCATCACAATAATCATCATATATAGCAACTTTGTTCTCATAATCAATTGGAACCTCTTTCGAAATAGTGGATTCATCACTAAATAAAATCATGACCTCTCTGAAACCACTTCCATCAACATAATCATCATAAAAAGGAGGCATGCTATCATCATAATAAATTTGCTTATCAAAACTTGGGGGACTAAAAATATCATCTTCACCAAACATACCATCCCCAAGCTTGTGGTTGCATATCATTAGCATCATGGAAATTCAAAGAATTCATACTAACAACATTGCAACCGTGCTCATCATTCAAATATTTATTGCCAAACATTTTAATGTGTTATTCTTCTAACACTTGAGCAAAATTTTCCTTTCCATCATTTTCACGAAAGATGTTAAAAAGATGCAGCATATGAGGCACCCTCAATTCCATTTTCTTTTTTAGTTTTCTTTTACAAACTAACTAGTGATAAAACAAGGAACTAAAAGATTTGATTGCAAGATCTAAAGATATACCTTCAAGCACTAACCTCCCTGGCAACGGCGCCAGAAAAGAGCTTGATGTCTACTACACAACCTTCTTCTTGTAGACGTTGTTGGGCCTCCAAGTGCAGAGGTTTGTAGGACAGTAGCAAATTTCCCTCAAGTCGATGACCTAAGGTTTATCAATCGGTGGGAGGTGTAGGATGAAGATGGTCTCTCTCAAACAACGCTGCAACCAAATAGCAAAGAGTCTCTTGTGTCCCCAACACACCCAATACAATGGTAAATTGTATAGGTGCACTAGTTCGGTGAAGCGATGGTGATACAAGTGCAATATGGATGGTAGATATAGGTTTTTGTAATCTGAAAATATAAAAATAACAAGGTAACTTATGATAAAAGTGAGCAAAAACGGTATTGCAATGCTTCCAAACAAGGCCTAGGGTTCAAACTTTCACTAGTGCAAGTTCTCACAACAAGGATAACATAATTAGATAATATAACTATCCCTCAACATGCAACAAAGAGTCACTCCAAAGTCACTAATAGCGGAGAACAAACGAAGAGATTATTGTAGGGTACGAAACCACCTCAAATTTATTCTTTCTGATCAATCCTGTCGGATATCGGTTTTCGGAAAAACCCTTAAGGTTCGAACTATGGGGTGCGCACGAAGATCTTCTCCCAACCGAAACACGCCCACAACCTCGCCGTGATTCTAAGCTAGCACGATGAACAACACAAGAGACATGAGGTTTATACTGGTTCGGGCCACCGTTGTGGTGTAATACCCTAATCCAGTGTGTGGTGTGGTGGATTGCCTCTTGGGCTGATGATGAACAGTACATAGGAAGAACAACCTCGCGAGGAGAGGTGTTCTTGTGGTGGTGTGGATGAGCTAGGCTCAGATCAGCCTTCTCTTAGCTCTAGATGAGATTCCAGATGCCTTCCTACTGTGATGGCTATCTCTATTTATAGAGGCCCTGGTCCTCTTACCAAATAGTGAGTGGGAAGGGAGCCAACAACGGCCATTTTGAAAGGGGACAACGAGTACAAGCTATCATGACTAAAGGTGGTCTTCGACTACCAAAAGCATTGGTGATGACGCCGTCTTGGGCTCCATGGTGACCTCCGTCCTGCCCCTCTGCTGGTCTTGGTATTGTTGCACCGATATGGAGACCTTTGCCTGATGCCTCGATACTCCGCGCCTGCACTTGCTCCCTTTGCACCAAAGAGGAAACGAGGACACTGCGCAGGCTGGCGCCCGCCTGGTCTTGATCGTCATGGCTTGCGTCATGAGCACCTTGTGAGGCACCCCTTGCCTTGATCTCTCCGCCTCCTCGCGAGCCTGCCTGGTGAGGCCGTCCCTAAGGAGGCCTTGCGTCGTCCGCCCTGCGAGGCATGGCCCCTTGCGAGGGTCTTGAGTGTTTGTTGATGAAGACGGGCCATACTGGGCCACCGGTTGAGCCACGTTGCAGGCCGCTGGCAGGCAAGTCTAGGGACCTCCGTTCCCAGAACGCCGACAGTAGCCCCCGGGCCTAAGGCGCGCTCGGACTTGGCTTAGCAGCAAAGCCAAAGGGCAAGTGCGGAGCGCCGCGGGCCCCAACACCATGCGGCCTTGGTCGCCGCATGGCGGTTGATTGGACATGGGTGTCTCCACTTCCCCATGCTGCCTCGGCAACTGCCTGATTTGACGAGTCCCTACTGCATGCAAAAAGAGTCATCGTTACCTGTGATCGCGGAGGCCGACGGTTGGCCTCTCTTGGGCTATAAGTACGGAGGGGCGTGAGCCCCCGTTGTCCATCTCTTCTTGCTCCGCCTGCTTCTTCTCCCTTGCTCCACCTCCATTCTCGATGCCAATGGCACCGATCCGTAGGTTCTCAGCCGCAGAGAAAGGAAAGGCCCCCCGGGAGGGGCCTGACCCGCTCCCGCTGAAGAAACGGCCGGTCCCGTGCCGCCGCGACGAGGTTGCGAGGCCAGAGATGACGAGGCCTTGGTGCGAGCGGCCACCTCCTGGGTTCCCGCTACCCTTGTATGCCCGGGTCGAGGGCCCTGGAGAAGGAGACGACGAGCGCCGCCGCCCGCGCCGCAGGCGTGGTTGACGAGCCACGGGGCGCGTGCAGTCACTCCTAGAGTCCACGTCACGGACTCCTCTCGTGAGCTCGTGCTTCACGCCGCAATGCCTCCAAGCACCTGGATCCGCCTCCCTCCATTCTTCGCCTTTGAGATGCCGCCAAGGGGGCCTCTCGAGCTTTGGTTGCAGCACGCCGACTGCAGCGCTCCGACGACCGGAGCGGCGGTTGAAGTCATCGCTCCGGGCAAGGACTTCATGACCCCAGGCTGGGGCGAGGTCGCCCAGGTCTGCCGGACAAGGGGTGCCCTCGTGATTCATTTTGAATACGATGGCGCCTCCTTGATGCTCTCCAAGGTCTTCGACGCAGAAGGCCGCCGCTTGGAGGTGCTGCCCCAGAGGAGGCAACCGGGATATCGACGTGGCATGGTCCAGGCCTGCCGTCCGCTTCCCCAACGGCTCCTCTGGCAGCAGCGGCGATGCTTGAGAATCCAGCGACTCTCCCAAGCACTTCGTGACTCCGGAGACGAGCGACAACAGCTACGTGCCCCCGAGATCGTGTCGTGCCCAGGGCAAGGCGGCCTCATCGGGCCGTCGCTGCAGCTGATCTGGATGGGGTTGGTGCCGGCCTCCCGTGGCCCACTGTTGATGATGGCGTCGTCCATGGAGGCACATGTAGTTAGGGGCTCATTAGGATTCGCGTCTTTTGTCTCCTGCGAGGAATCGAGAAAACACCCCGTGGGGCATGTAAAGGGTCCACGATGTATTTTGTTGATATTATCCTTATTATGAATCGGTGTGAATGCTTGTCCTGTCCCGGCTTGGTTCACCCTTTCTAATCCTCATGACGACTCGGTGCTCTACGCTGACATGTCCCGGTCCCCAGGCAGGCTTTAGTCGTCACTGGTATGCCAGGTCGCGATGCCGTGGTCAAAGCCAGGAGGTGAGCGGCCCAAGGTCCAGTAAGAGCCCCCAAGGCGCGATGCTCATGAGGTCCCCTTTAGCGCTCAAGCAGCCGCCGAAAGATGAGAAAGGAAGGTAATGTTGCCGTCACAGAGCCGCATTAGGTGGAGATTCTGTGTCCATCAATTAGCTATTCCAAGTGCGAAACTTTTCTCGAAAGCATGGAGTCGTTTCTTCGTGTTGCCGCAGACTTGTACGCAGGCGAGGTCGACGAGCCACGGCGGTGCGCGCCATCGCTCCTGGAGTCCATGCCACAGACTCCTCTTGCCAGCTCGTGCTTCACGCCGCAATGCCTCCAAGCACCTGGATCCGCCTCCCTCCATTCTTCGCCTTCGAGATGCCGCCGAGGGGGCCTCTCGAGCTTTGGTTGCAGCACGCCGACTGTGGTGCTCCGGCGACCGGAGCGACGGTTGAAGTCGTCGCTCCAGGCAAGGTCTTCATGAACCCAGGCTGGGGCGAGGTCGCCCGGGTCTGCCGGACAAGGGGTGCCCTCGTGATTCATTTTGAATACGATGGCGCCTCCCTGATGCTCTTCAAGGTCTTTGATGCAGAAGGCCGCCGCTTGGAGGTGCTGCCCCAGAGGAGGCAGCCGGGATATCGACGTGGCAGGGTCTAGGCCTGTCGCCCGCTTCCCCAACAGCTCCTCTGGCAGCAGCGGCGATGCTTGGGAATCCAGCGACTCTCTCAAGCACTTCGTGACTCTGGAGACGAGCGACAACAGCTACGTGCCCCTGAGCTCGCGTCGTGCCCGAGGCAAGGCGGCCTCATCGGGCCGTCGCCGCAGCTGATCTGGATGGGGTTGGTGCCGGCCTCCCGTGGCCCACTGTTGATGATGGCGTCGGCCATGGAGGCACGTGTAGTTAGGGGCTCATTAGGATTCGCGTCTTTTGTTTCCGGCGAGGAATCAAGAAAACACCCCGTGGGGGCATGTAAAGGGTCCGCGATGTATTTTGTTGATATTATCCTTATTATGAAACGGTGCGAATGCTTGTCCTGTCCTGGCTTGGTTCACCCTTTCTAATCCTCGCGACGACTCGGTGCTCTATGCTAAGAGGTCCCAGTCCCCAGGCAGGCTTCAGCCGTCGCTGGTATGCCAGGTCGTGATACTGTAGTCAAAGCCAGGAGGTGTGCGGCCCGAGGTCCAGTAAGAGCCCCCGAGGCGCGATGCTCAGGAGGTCCCCTTTAGCGCTCAAGCAGCCGCCGGAAGATGAGAAAGGAAGGTAATGTTGCCATCACAGAGCCGCATTAGGTGGAGATTCCGTGTCACATCGATTAGCTATTCCAGGTGCGAAACTTATCTTGAAAGCATGGAGTCATTTCTTCGTGTTGCGCCGGACTTGTATGTCGGCAGCTCGGATGTAGCTGGGTTAGGCCCTCGCGAGCTTCCCCTCTCTTCCCCCCACTCTCCTTTGTGCTCTACGTCCTTAGGTCCCGGCCCTCGAGCGAGCTCAGCCGCCGCTGGTATGCCAGGTCGCGATGCCGTGGACAAGGCCAGGGGGTGAGGGCTGGAGAGTCAGTAAGAGCTCCTGAGTCGCGATGCTCAGGAGCCCCCCTTTTAACGTGCAAGCATATCGCACGGGAAAGAAGGAGAGAGGTCGTGGTGCCACCCGCTGTAGACCTCAGGAGGTTCCTGTAAACCAACATGAGAAAACCACGGGTTGCCATTATGATTGCCGTCCGGCCATTGGTTGCTCCGAGAGAGTGGTGAGGGCACTGAGGGCCTGGTGAGGTGACGCTTGCTGGGCTACCGCGGGCCAGAGCTCAACCACTCAGATTTGTCGATGTTGCAGGGACGGACCCATGCACAAGCGTCGTGCCAGCGTAAGAAGCTCCATAGGTAGGCGTCAATCGAGCAGGCGATAATCACAGGCAGGTTAAGCATGAAAGGCAAATCAGCTTAGATAAATGCAGAAAGGATACATTCCACTGGGTCAGGCCCGAGCGGCTTGGGGCTGATGCAGCCCGAGGGGCGCCCCCAGCAAGGTAAGGTAAAGACATAAGCAAAAGAGATACATGCCGCAGGGACAGACCCACACGACCTGGGAATGATGCAGCCCCGAGGGCGCTCCTAGCTGAAATGAACTCGGAAGATGTCACCTGGTACCATTGTAGAGGGGGTGTTGGAGTAGCTGAAGATGCACGACGAAGAGGCCGATCCTCACGAGCCACCCGAGCCCTGAGCCTCGGGAGGCTCTAGGGGTCCAGGCGGTTCCTCGAGGATCATCTCCATCTCTGCCAGGACTGCGTGGTGCCTGGTCTCCTGAGCCGCCAGAATGCTTCGCAGATGGCGCTGGTGAGTGGCATCCGCGTTCGGTAGGCCGAAAGGCATGCAAACATAGCTGTGTGGCAGACCCTCGCAATGTCCCACGCGCGAAGGCCAGAAGCGCTCCTGAGACGCGGCTCGGTTGAGCCCTGGGTAGTCGATGCAGACGCGCAACCCACCATCCTTGCCTGGATGGGGAGCTACACCGGGCAGGCGGTGATTGCCGCGTATGACTCTTGATTCCTGCAGCTCCTGAGTGGTCTTGGTGATGAACTCGTGAGGGTTGGGCCTTCCTTGCCCCATGCCTTCCTGAGGGAAACGTGCTGCAAAGCACTCCTCCAAGTGCTGCCCGAGCGCCTCCCTCGTGATCTTGGCAAAGTCGGAGGCCCTCCAGAAGAGAGCCCCCAAGCCCTGCCCGGGGGGGCGCCGGGCACGCCTTCCTATGCGATGGAAAGAGGCGCCCCTTGGATGGGCACGGATCCTGATGCGACACCTCCTGCGGTACCAACCTCCTAAGGCCTTGAGCTGGGCGATGTCTTCTTCTTCTTGGGGACTGCCTCAGGAGGGTTCTCGCCCTTGCTGTCCGGGTCCTCGATTGATGCAGCTTGGAAGGCACGCTCGAGGGAGCACACCACATCTTTCTCTTCGTAGGGGACTTTGATGATTCCGCCGCTTCCTAGCATCTTGAGGACATTGTAGCCATGGTGGGTCACCGCCATGAACTTGGACAGGGCTGGATACCCGAGGATGGCATTGTATGGCAGGCGGATGTGGGCGACGCCGAAGTCGATAAGCTCGGTACGGTAGTTGTTGCGCTGTCCGAAAGTGACAGGGAGGCGGACCTGCCCTATCGGGGTGGTGGAGCTGTCAGTAACTCCTGAGAAAGGCTTGGTAGGCTGAAGTTGATCGTATGGCACTTGAAGATTGTTGAACATCTCGACAGACAGAATGTTGAGCCCTGTGCCGCCATTGATGAGGGTCCTGGTGACTTGCACGTTGCTGATGACTGGGAACAAAGCATTGGGAGGACGCCAGCGGTAGCCGCACACTTGATTGATCTGCTGAGAAGAAAGTGATGGCGCACTTGGACCACCTGAGCGGGCGCGTGGCCTCGAGCTTGGGGAGGACTGCATTCACCTCGCGAGCAAACTAGTTGAAGATGCGCTAAGAGGCTGGGGCCTGGGCACTGCCCATGATGCAATAGATAGCACGTGGCTCCTGGAAGCCCCCAACCCCCTCGTCCTGGTGGTGGTCATCATTCCTCCTTGGCGGTGGCGGCAGAGGAGGAAGGTTTGGGTTGCCCTACGGGCGGTCCTCGTGAGGCTGA
The DNA here is from genome assembly GCF_018294505.1 of Triticum aestivum. NCBI lineage: Eukaryota > Viridiplantae > Streptophyta > Magnoliopsida > Poales > Poaceae > Triticum > Triticum aestivum. The sequence goes on along the minus strand of NC_057801.1, from coordinate 441,463,541 downwards.
TCCCTCCATGATCCCTCGCGAGGCTAGTCCTACCAGCGATCCTCGCGAGGTCGGTCACGCCACTCCTGGCGAGGGCCTCGGTCGTCCCATTGCCCTCCACCTCGTCCTCCTCCTCGGTCGTAGCCCCGGTCGTTGCGCTCGGGGCGTCGACTGAAGCATCCTTCTCGAACGGCCTTGAGCTCCTGGCATTCGTTGGTGTTGTGGGTGTGGAGGTTGTGGTAGGCGCCGAATCGGCTGCCCTTGGATGACTTCGGCTGGTTCCTGCCATGCTTCGTGTCTGGTTCTGCTGCGAGCACGACTGCTCCTTTGCGCTTCATGTCCTTGGCCTTGGCCTTCTTCTCTTCTGGGTCAGTAGCTGGAAGCTCGAGGAGGGAGAGGCGTCCTTCCTCAGCTCTTGCGCACTTGGTCGCCAGGTTGAATGGCTCCGGGGATGTGCACAGATCCTCATGGATGGCGAGCTCCTCCTTCATCTTGACGTCGCGGACGCCATCAGAAAATGTTGAGATGATGGCCTCGTCCATCACCTTGGGGATCTTGAGGCGGGCGTTGTTGAAGCGCTGGATGTATTTCTGCAAGGTCTCTGCAGGCTGCTGCTTGATGCGGTGCAGGTCACCCGCGCCGGGGGGTGGTCGTGAGTGCCCTGAAAGTTGGTGATGAAACGGCCGCGCATCTCGTCCCAAGAGGAGATCAAGCCGGGAGGCAGGTTCAAGAGCCAGGTGCGGGACCATCCTTGAGCGCCATGGGAAACCAGTTCGCCATGACCTTTTCGTCTTCATTGGCCGCCTCGATGCCCAGCTCGTAGAGCTATAGAACTCCACGGGGTCGGCAGTGCCGTCATAGCAAGGAGGCAGGTCCGGCTTGAACTTGCCGGCCAGGCGATGCTACGCAGCTCGGTGGTGAAGGCGCGGCAACCTGCTGTGGCCACCAGAGCCCTTTGCAGACGCGAGGCTTGCTCTTGATGGTTCTCGTGCATCGCCGCCAGGGGCAGCGCGGGGTCTTGGCGTGCTGGTGCAGGGATGCGGTCTTGCCGTGCTGGTGCAGGGAGCACGTGAGCGCGTTCTTGAGGTAGGGGAATTTCTGGGCAGCTTCTTTCTTGCCGCGTGGGCGCCGGACGCTGTGGGTCACGTCCAGGGGCCACGCGCCTTGGAGCCAGGGCGCCTTCTTGGGGAGGAGGTGGCGGAGGTGCTCCCTGAGCCACGTCGCCCATGCATGACGGAGGGCGAGGCAGTGAGAGGGACGACGTGGGACAGCCCCCTGCGGCGCTGGCGAGCTCGGTGATGCGAGCGAGCCATTCTACGTAGAGGTCGTCGATGGGGCGGTAGTGCAGGAGCTCACGTGCTAGGAGCAACGCGGCCTACGCCTCCGTGGGGGCGCGACGAGTGTGAGACGACGAACCAGCTGAGGTCAGCGACGGAGTGGTGGTGCGGCCTTCACGCCGCATCGAGGGATGCAGCGAAGATGCTTGCTGCTCGTTCCCCACCGGGCCGGTGGCGGCAGGCGATGGAGAATGACGAGGAGGCCCACCGACGGGAGCCGTCTGGGCGACGCGGGCGGCGACAGCAGCCCGGCGCTCGGCACGAGCTCGGCGAGCGTCTGCCATGGATGCGACGAAGCGATGGGACGCAGATTAACGGAGAAAAGATTCTGGCGCACCCCTACCGACTACAAAAAAAGACACATCCGTGACATTTTGGGCCGAACGAATTTTTTTCTGTCATACATATGACACTTCTATGACGATAATTGTGAAAAAACCCGGTATCATCATAGATGTGGTGGGATCCTACTTGTATGACAAAAAATCAGGACAGAAAATGGGCTTTTCGTCCTGGGCGGGCCAGAGACGCAGCTGCATGACATTCTTTGGGCCGTCCATGCCGGAAAAAACCGTGGTAGAAGCGAGGGGGAGGAAAATTTCGGGGAGTTGCCGGTTACGGTGGGAGAGCGATGCGCGTTTCTCTCGTACAGGTACGCGCGTGTGTGCGAGGTGTTGGCTCTAACTGAACCCGAGTGAGGCGTTGGGCTCTAACTGAACCCGAGCGATTGCACTGCAGGCTACGCGTTACTGAACCCGAGCGATCGATCGATGGCTGTTAACTGAATCCGATGGAGCGATTCCTTCGCTACTGCTGCTAACTGAAGCCGATCGATGCTGCCTCTGGGATGAACAGTGAGCGTTGCCGGGGGGTTTGGATGAACAGTGAGCGGTGGTGTTGCCTCTGGATGAACAGGAACCCGTGGTGTGGAGGGCTGGATGAACAGTAGACGGTGGAGGGGTGGCCGTGGAGGGGTGGTTGAACAGGACCCCGTGGTGTGGAGGGCGGGATGAACAGTAGACGGTGGAGGGGTGGTTGAACAGTAGCCGGTGGAGTAGCGCTCGGTGGAGGCTGGATGAACAGGAGCCCGTGGAGGCTGGAGGAGGTCGACGGTAGCCCGTGGAGGCTGGAGGAGGTCGACGGTGGAGATGAACAATATCTCGTGGAGTCTCGTTTTGCGGTACGCCACACCCCTCCCGATGAACAGGACCCCCGTTTCGACCGTAGGAGGTCCGTTTCGTCCGTTTTGCGGTACGCCACACCCCTCCCGATCAACAAGACCCCCATTTCGACCGTAGGAGGTCCGTTTAGTCCATTTTGCGGTATGCCACACCCCTCCCGATCAACAGGATCCCCGTTTCGACCGTAGGAGGTCCGTTTCCTCCGTTTTGCGGTACGCCACACCCCTCCCGATCAACAGGACCCCGTTCCGAACGTAGGAGGTCCGTTTCCTCTGTCTGCGGTATGCCAGGCCTCGTTTCCATCGTCTGTTCCGTCCAAGCCCTCCAGATGAACATGACCACGCATTCCGTTCCAACCCAGCCGGTTGGCTCCCCATGAACACTACAACGACGCTGTTTCTCCGTTCCGACCCAGCCATGTACGTATGCGCGAGTAGGCGTTCGAGACCCTGCCCGTATGTACGTACGTGGCCGTATTTTCTTTCTTGCGCCCTCGCCGTTGTACGTACGTGTACATGCTATGTGCGCGCCTCTACTACGACACATGCACGCCTCCACATCTACGACACATGCGCACCTCTACATCGACCAGTATGTACGTACACGTTCGCGACCAGAATGACAATGCTACGTACGCTTCGACCAGGTGGTTCCCGACTGTCAGGCACTTCCTTGCGTGCGAAGATGTAGCTGGTGGGTCCCAGCAGTCAGGGGGCGAATCGTTTTTTTTTTGCCCGGACGCACTTCCTTGCGTGCGAAGGTGTAGCTGGTGGGTCCCAGCAGTCAGGGGGGAAACGTTTTTTTCGCGAAATATGGTGGCCCGTCCGGTGGGTCCCCACTGTCAGGTGGAGGAATAATTATTTTGCGCGTAATAAGGAGGCACTTCCTTGCTGCGGCCGTGGACCCAGCTGTCAGCCTCTCCACGTACAGTCCACGTCCAATGGAAGCCGTTCCTTGACCACGTTGACCACGCCGCGCCGAGAGCACCAGGGCGGTGGACGACGGCGAGGCCTAGGAAGGGGACGACGCGGAGCCGGGGAAGACGCGGCAGTGGATGCCCACGCGTAGAGGAGTACGAGGGTTCACTGGTTCGCTGCGGTGTGAGGCTGCCGTCGCCGCAGAATAACAGGGGGTGTGGGTGAGTAGAGGGATGGCCTGGCCAGCGGTGGGAGTAGTAGGGGGCGGTGAGGCCTCCGCCGCATCGCAGCCGGCCACGGGAGGCAGGAGCACGAGGCACGACCGGCGCTGGTTTGGGCGGCTGGAGCAAGAAGACCAGAGGTTGAAGAAGCACTACGGCCGTTGGATGGACATCGTACGGTCACTGGAGCTAGAATCGTGCATATTGACTAAGTTGACAAAGCCCTCCGTCCCCGTCAACTTAGTAGGCCCACAAGTCAGCCTGCCACTATACTGGGTCCCAGCTAACAGGGGGAGTATTCATTTTTTTGTGCGTAATAAGGAGGCACTTCCTTGCGTGCGAAGATATAGCTGGTGGGTCCGAGCTGTCAGCGGCAGTAACGTTTTTTTCGCGAAATACTGAGGCCCTTTCGGTGGGTCCCCGATGTCAGGTGGAGGAATCATTATTTTGCGCGTAATAAGGAGGCATTTCCTTGCGTGCGGCCGTGGACCCAGCTGTCGGCCTCTCCACGTACAGTCCACTTCAGATGCATGTCGGTCGTTGACCACGTTGACCAGGCCGCGCCGAGAGCACCAGGGCGGTGGACGACGGCGAGGCCTAGGAAGGGAACGACACGGAGGCAGGGAAGACTCCGCAGTTGTTTCCCACGCGGAGGGGAGTACGACTGAACGAGGGTTTACTGGTTCGTCTGCCGTCGCCGGAGAATAACAGCAGGTGTGGGTGAGTAGAGGGATGGCTAGGCCAGCGATGGGAGTACGGTGGGGCGGTGAGGCCTGCGCGGCAGCACAGCCGGCCGCGGGGAGGAGGGAGCAGGCAGTCCCGCCGGCGCTTGTTTGAGCGGCTGGAGCAGGAAGAGCAGAGATTGAAGAAGCACGACGGCCGTTGGATGGCCATCCAACAGTCACTGCTTGTGCGTCAACCTTTTTTTAGGAAAGCCTCAAATCTGTGGAAAACAGCATACAACCCATCTGCCATTATTTCTAATAATTTACAGCCCATTTGCTAATTCTTAAGGTTTTTTTGGAGCCCATATTCTTTTTGTTAGCATTACAGCCCATATTGTGGCCACGGTTAAAAAATTATACGAAATTTTGCATATTTCGGTGCGGTCCGAACTGTTTTTAATCCCGAAATTTCGACTCACATTCAAACTGATTTTAAAAATAAATGTATATCAATATAAAATCCAACAAATTCTCCACGCATAAAAATTAATGTAATTTAAAATCTCGAAATGAAAAAAAGATATTTGAAACTAATTGCCGGTTTGATGTGTTTTAAAAATGTACAACCCATTTCTCATTACTGATAGGCCATTTTCTCGGCCAGCCGAATGAAGCTCTCCTCGTCTTGAAAGATTTGCAGCCCAACAGGCCTGACAAAGCGACTTACTTGGCAAATCACAAAAAAACTGGGCTGTGGCCTTGGACCCAGCTGTCAGCCTCTCCACGTACAGTACTCTTCCGATGGAAGTCGGTCGTTGACCACATTGACCACGCCGCGCCGAGAGCACCAAGGCGGTGGACGACGGCGAGGCCTAGGAAGGGGACGACGCGGAGCCGGGGAAGACGGCAGTGGATGCCCACGCGGAGAGGAGTACGAGGGTTCACTGGTTCGGCTGCGGCGTGAGGCTGCTGTCGCCGCAGAATAACAGGGGGTGTGGGTGAGTAGAGGGATACCCTGGGCCAGCGGTGGGAGTAGTAGGGGGCGGTGAGGCCTCCGCGGCATCACAGCCGGCCACGAGAGGCAGGAGCACGCGGCACGACCGGCGCTGCTTTGGGCGGCTGGAGCAAGAAGACCAGAGGTTGAAGAAGCACTATGGCCGTTGGATGGACATCGTACGGTCACTGGAGCTAGAATCGTTCATATTGACTAAGTTGACAAAGCCCTCCGTCCTCGTCAACTTAGTAGGCCCACAAGTCAGCCACCCACTATGGTGGGTCCCAGCTAGCAGGGGGTATTCATTTTTTGGTGCGTAATAAGGAGGCACTTCCTTGCGTGCGAAGATATAGCTGGTGGGTCCGACCTGTCAGCGGGGGGGGGGACGTTTTTTTCGTGAAATACAGAAGCCCTTCCCACGCACAGTCCACGTATAGTGCATAATAAGGAGGAACTTTCCTTGCGTGCGACCATGAACCTCGTGGGTCCCAGCCGTCTGGCTCTCCACGTACAGTCCTCTTCCGATGACTCTCGTATGTTGACCACGCCGCGCCGAGCGCACCGAGGCGGTGGACGACGGCAAGGCCCCAGACTGGAACGACCCGGAGATGGGGAAGACGCGGCAGTGGAGTCGCAGACGGAGAGGAGTGGGAAACTTGACTGGTTCGGGTGCGGGGTGGGCCTACACTCGGCAGAGAATAACAGGAGGTGCGGAGTGGAGGGATGGCCTGGCCGTCGGCGGGGTAGCGTTTCGCTGAGGAGCGCAAAACAACGCCGCTGGACGCCGAAGGCTGGAGCAGGCGGTTCCGGCAGCGCTGGGGAAGAAGACGAGAGATTGAAGAAGAATGCCGGCCGTTGGATGTAAATCCAACGCCTTCTTAGGCTTCGACCTACTGGCCCACATGTCAGCCAGTCCATTTGTTTTTTAGTCCATTTGGTGGGCTGGGTGAAACAATGATGTAGCATCTATGCAGCCCGTTTAAATCCCATTTGCATTTTTCTCGAAATCCGCGGACTTGCTGGGCTGGGTGAAAATATCATGTTGGGCTAGACGGAGAAATGTTATAAAAACATAAACACATGATTGCACGTCAGTAAAATCTTTGCAAGCTTATGTACGCAATCACTAGGAGTTAACTTGGCAAGTTATATATAAACAATTATTATTATTATTTTGTAAGAACTTTCAACTTACGAAATAAAATATCATTTTAATTTGATGAGTTAATAGTACGTGGGGTATTATTATTTTTTAGGCTAGACGTGGGACAGTTGAGTTGGTTCTAGGGGAAAGTACTGGGAGAAAACTCAGTTTACATCGAAAAAGAAAGTGGGAGAAAATTCAGAGACCTGCTGGGTCCACCTGAGGAGAGGAATATGTTGGGAGGAAGGAGATTCAAAGCACGGCAGCCGAGTGAACTAGTTTTTTTACGGACAAGTGAACTAGTTTACATACATTAGCAAATAGCCACTAAAAAAGCAATCAGGTTAATGGGTTCTTAAAAGAAATATTTCGGACAAAACAGATAATTACGACACATAGGCTAATGCATGAAACACTCAGATGATAAAGGTGCTTATAAACAGATAAAGTACAACATCTAGACCTTCCTGGCACGCTTGATCATGACGCTGCGGCTGTCCGTGTACTCGTCGGTTACGGGAAGCAGACACGCCCTCATGTCCAAGATCTGCCTGTACATGTCGTAGCATGCGTATGCGTCCTTGGCCGCGTAGGTTATGTAGGCTAGATTCAGAGGTACCTCCCACGTGTTCAGGTCGTCTTCTTTCATGTTGGCGTATCAGGGGTCGATGATGGTCTCAGCGAGGTCAACCACGGAGTCCTTCTCCTGCCCGTTGCTGATGATCTTGTATTGCTTCTGGATGTCGACAAGCTTGTTGCACCAGATGGCCGAATCGTCGCGTTCTTCCTTCTCTCCACCGTAGCGAAGGTGCAGTCGGCGCTGCCGATGAAACGGGCGAATGCTCCAGAACCTGGTGCAGCCATAGGACTGAGGCGAGGCAGAGCTTCACCGAGTCCGTATCGTTGGTGTACATCACATTCAACTTGGTGCAGCCATAGGACTGAACGGCGAACTAACTCCTTGCTGAAGTCCATATCCAGCAGGCTCACCCCTCGGATCGCCATTGGAGTCTCTTCGAGTGAACGAGTGTGTAGGCGGCGGCAGCAGTTCGTTTTTCAGCTCTTGGGGAACTGGATTCAACAGTAAGCTGAGTGTGTACAGGCGACAACAGTTACTACCCCTCCCTCGTCCGCTGCACGCCCGGCAGAAGATGCACCCTCGGCGCATTCAAACGCCTCCATTAAGAAACCTACTCCGGCCACACGTCGGTTCACGAGCGGGTCTGTATTGGTACTGTAATAACAGGAGTTAGTGGTCACTTTACTTAAATTTAATTAGCTTTAATAGAAATTTATACTTAAAACAAGCAATGCATTGGCTCGTTCTATCAGTGCCACGGGATCAACATGCACAACAATTAGAATTATTATTCTCAGGACGCACACGATCAGCACATTTGTCGCACTTTCACAAAGATAATACTACCAAGTTTGAACTGTTTGTTATGGTTGCTGTCCTCTGCATCATCATGCCGTGTTTCCCAGCTTGCAAGATTCAGAACCAACAAATAAGATCCAAATAATAAGTACAACAAAGATGCCTACACATCTCATTGATTCCCAGCTTGCAAGATTCAGAACCAACAAATAAGATCCAAATAATAAGTACAACAAAGATGCCTACATGTCTCATTGATTCCCAGCTTGCAAGATTCAGAACCAACAAATAAGATTCAAATAATAAGTACAACAAAGATGCCTACACATCTCACTGATTCCCAGCTTGCAAGATTCAGAACCAACCCATTAGAGCCTTTTGATAAAGTGAATATCGGGATTAAATCCATCTTGGCTAGCCATGTCATACAATCGAAGAACTTGGCGAATGCTCTTGACCGTCACAACATCTGTAGTAGAGTATTCCTGTTTGCACACATGTTTGCATAGCACAAACAAGGAGACATGAGAGCATGATTTCGCTTTAGTTGAACCATTTTGTGCAGTTCCACCAAAATTGAGAGATGTTGCTCTTGACCGTCACAACATCTGTAGTAGAGTATTCCTGTTTGCACAGCATGTTTGCATAGCACAAACAAGGAGACAGGAGAGCATGGTTTCACTTTAGTTTAACCATTTTGTGCAGTTCCACCAAAATTGAGAGATGTTGCCCACGTGACATTTTAGTTGAACTGCACAAGACACTCATTCCAAAAAAAGTGTTTTGTGCAGTTCACCAAAAGGTCACAATAGCAACAAGGTGAAATGGATATCCCTATCTGCACAAAATGATAGAAAGTAAACAGTTGCTGGTCAATAAGAATATACGAAACATATACAAAATGAAAAGAAGCATCTTAATTATGTTCATGGCAATCACGCAAGGACAGTAGAAATTTTAAAACGTCAGCAATGCTTCATGTTACCAGAAGCATTACGATCAACAATGAGATTCCTCAGATATGGGATTACTTTAATGGTGGCATTGCTTGTTTACCAGACACAGTAAATCAACAGCAGCTAAAGAGTTGGTTTAAGGGCATGGGACCGTGGGGACACCAGGACACTCAGCAGCGTAAAGGAGCAACTTACTTATCATACTGGGGAAAACAGCAGGAGTGCCATTTGTAACACAGTTTAATTGCATCTTATCACTGGAGGCATTAGATTAACAATAACACTGGTTAGACATGTCCCTAAGGTAACAGTGTGATCGCTTCATTTTACATGCGCCCTTACAGCAAAAGGTTGGTTTACCCGCAAAAAAAACAGCAAAAGGTTGGTATAAGGACATGCGACAGTGGACGCATCAGCACAATGTACCTACAAGGAGGCATAAAGTGGTGATGCCGAGCTTGTTCACGCTATGGGGCACTGGGGCAAACCTAATCCTGGAGACCTTTTACTATGTGAGGGCAGCAAATCTAATCCTGGAGGCCTTTTACTATGTGAGGGCAGCAAATCTAATCCTGAGACCTTTTACTATGTGAGGGCAGCAAATCTAATCCTGAGACCTTTTACTATGTGAGGGCAGCAAATCTAATCCTGAGACCTTTTACTATGTGAGGGCAGCAAATCTAATCCTGGAGACCTTTTACTATGTGATGGCAGCAAATCTAATCCTGGACATACTCTGTTGACTTGTCCACCAGCCGCCACTTTCTATCCTTTTTTCAACCAATAATAGATCTGTTCCTTATCCAGTTTGTACTGCGTTTTCCCATTATTTCCCTTTTCAACCAAGAGACCGGTTGGGTATCCGGTCTCTACTACTTTCACCATATTATTTCCTCTTTGAATCAAGTCCTAGATTCATGCTACAACTTTCCCCCCTTTCTTCGTTGTTTGAACAAAGCCCTAGATTCGAATGCATGAAGTAGCTTTACCTCTAATAATACTAAAAATTTAGGTGGCTTTGGAAGAGCTGATGGGAGTAGAAAAAGATGCACATGCAGACACGTGGGGAGCTGGGGCAGTAGAGCAAGGCCGCTTTCGAAGAACTTATACCTGAGGGTCGCCGGGATGTCGGCGGCGGCAGGTCGGATCTGCGGACAATACGGCAGGGAGGAAGAAGGGTCGGAGGACCTCCCGAGCCGGCGCTGTGTCGGAGAGAACGGCACGGGCAGAGGATCGGGCCCCTCCGGCAGCTGTGGGTTTCCTCCCTCGGCGGCGATGACCGCGTGAACGATGCACCTTTTAGTCCTCTACACACACCGGCCGAAGGGATCCGGCCGGATCTGTGACCAGCGGTGAGCAGAGAGAAAATGTCGCTACCGCTGTCTTGTTTATATCTGGAGAGGATGAGAGAATGAAGAGAGCAACCCTAGTAAAGCAAGCGCTCAGGCCCCTGCGTCCATATATAGTGGAGTGATTATCTTTTTTCTCTCCACAACAAGCGTTTCAATTTGTGTACGTGGCATTAAAGAAAAGAAACTCTCTATTTAAGGTGACTACTCTACGACTCCTACTTACTACTACAGTACTACCTCCGTCCTGGTTTATAGGTCCCTTTTATAGTTTGTGCCAAATTTTGACTAAAGATTTAACTAACAAAATGTTAATGCATGTCAAGAAAAATTATCTCATTGGATTCGTATTTGAACATAGTTTTGAAAAATATAATGTTTGGTGACATGCGTGAACATTTTCTTAGTTTAATCTATGGTCAAAATTTGGCACGAAATACAATGGGGACCAATAAACCCGGACAGAGGTAGTATTGTTCACTTGTGCTCCCCGCCCCTCCATTCATTGAACAACCCCACGGGTGAATAAACATACAGTAAGTACTGTATTTATATAGAACGAACAAGCTCGAACTATTTTCGCGTAGTTAAAAGTTGAGGGCGGGGCTTTTCCCGGGCAGTACGCGCGGCAGTTTTCGGGTAGGCGGTTTGACAGAGAGGCGAGGAGGGTGAGCGAGTGGGGCTGTGCGATTTGACGGCGCGTTACTGCTGGAAAGACTTGTGATATGACCACTCACTATAGTCATGAATTACTGGCGCTCCGACCGGGGTGATGCCCCCCTTCCGTTCCGCGCTCTAATCTGGTGCATGACACGTCGACCCGGATGCTGGCTCTCCCACATGTCGGAGTAGTAAGAAGGAGCAAAGAATGATGCGGTATATACTAGTACTATACTACTCCCTCCGTTCCTAAATATAAGTCTTTGGAGAGATTTCACTATGGACCACATACGGAGAAAAATGAGTGAATCTACACATAAAATGCATCTATATACATCCGTATGTGGTCCACAGTGAAATATCTACGAAGACTTATATTTAGGAACGGAGGGAGTACTACTCAGGTCGGAGGAGTGCGAACCACGGCAGCCCAGTGAACCAGCCGTGCGAACCACGGTAGCCCAGTGAACCAGCAGTAGAAAACAATAATGTGGTGATATGGCCATAAAAAACAATGTGCTACGGTCCACACTGTAGCATGTACAGTAACACTCCTCTTTGTTTGGATCCCTGAGTTAGAGCTAGTTTGGGTTGAAATAGCCTCAAATTATCGAAACAAGAGGGGTTAGTTTGAGCTAGTTTGCTCTAACCCAGCTAAAAAAACTAGCCCGGTGGAGAGGTTCTAATTGGGTTAGTTATCCTGGGCCCACTAAAAGAGAACTAAAAAATCTCACCTGCCCGCACCAGATCGCTCCCCTAAAAAATCTCACCTACCCGCACCAGATCGCTCCCCCCTCTCGCACGACTCCTCTCTGTTCCCCATAGGGCCGCCGCCCAAGCGCCGCTCGCCCTCTCTCTCCTCCGGCCGCCCTCTCCTTCCGGCCTCCGCCGCCCTACTCCGGCCGCCCTCTCCCTCCGACCTTCGAAGGTCGCCCCGCTCCCCCTTCACCAGTCGTTTTTCTCCCTCTGTCGTGTGCGGCGGCGGCGCATCTACCATGGAGGTCGCGAGAGGGGTGAGTTTGTTCGTTCCTTCTCTGTCTCACGGCCATATCATTGATCTTGCTTGCTCCAGCGCTAATTCTGATTTGGAAAAGTAGATCCTGATCAAACTTGCTATAGATTTGTGGTGCACGCATGGAATTGTTTGATGCTGCTTGAGGAGGTAATAAATCTTTCTAGAGGCCCAAAGATTCAGGTCACCTTTCTAGGTATTTCAATTTCAGGCTTGCATTATTTGTAGAGGCCCAAAGATTCAGTTCACCTTTCTTGGTATTTCAATTTCAGGCTTGCATTGTTTCTAGAGGCCCAAAGATTCAGTTCACCTTTCTAGGTATTTGAGTTTCAGGCTTGCATTATTTCTAGAGGCCCAAAGATTCAGTTCACCTTTCTAGGTATTTCAGTTTCAGGCTTGCATTATTTCTAGAGGCCCAAAGATTCAGTTCACCTTTCTAGGTATTTCAGTTTCAGGCTTGCATTATTTCTAGAGGCCCAAAGATTCAGTTCACCTTTCTAGGTATTTAAGTTTCAGGCTTGCATTATTTCTAGAGGCCCAAAGATTCAGTTCACCTTTCTAGGTATTTCAGTTTCAGGCTTGCATTATTTCTAGAGGCCCAAAGATTCAGTTCACCTTTCTAGGTATTTTAGTTACAGGCTTGCATTATTTCTAGAGGCCCAAAGATTAAGTTCCCAGTCGGCGGCAAGCGGCCCTGCTACCCATGCCGGTGTCGACCTCAACTCGCAAGGGCCGGCGTCGGAGGGGTTCCCGGGGCTTGGGCTCTACAGAGCCTTCCTCCAGAGCGACGATGGCGAGCTCCTCCCTCGGTGCGTGAGGGGCTCCGGGCTCCCTCCCTATCGTGAACAACTTCCGTGATGAGTTAGCTCATTCTTTGTTTCATGAAGTGTTTTTTTATTTTGTGAAGCTTGATTGACGACTTGTATGTTTAAGTGGGATATCTCATTTGTATGGACAAAGTAAAAATTATCATGTTTTGCATGCTTGATTGTATAGATGGTTCGTTTATGTCAATTGTGAGCGGGAGGAGGCCACAGAAGAGCCGGCCACACCAAGAGGGTGCTTGGATCCAAGGGACTTATTTTAGTCTGACTAAAAATAGGGTCCAAAGTAGTCAAATGATTGAGATAGAGCATTTATTGTCAATCTAACCCTGCCATCCATACACCTCTTTGGTTTAGAGTTAGTTCAGGGTTAGAATCTAACTCTAACCTCTAACTGAGTTAGAGTTCTCCTCGTCTCGGTTCATCGCCATCATACTTTCCCCATTCCTGTGTTTTCAGTATCCTGCGAATCAAAGAGGCCCTTTTTTCGGGAAAAATCAAAGAGGCCCTTAGACTGGTTTAGGTCCGGTCATTTTTTATAAACGTGTTATGTCCAAAATTTAATGAACGTGCTCCGGTTTCCACGAAAATAATCCGGTTTCATGTAGTAATTCATTGATTTATTTATTCTTCTGCGGGGGGTTTGCATGTAATTCGTGAGGTCTGAAATGTAAAGTACCCCGGCATATGCTCCGAGTCGTGCATGCACTACGACCCAGATGCTCTATGTCCCACATGTCGGCGAATGGGAGCACGTGGAAATAGCCTAGGAGTACATATAGGAGGATAAATGCGTGAAAAATATGTACTGTGAAGCGTAGCCGCGGTTCGAAAAGTAGACCTAAAGTGATGACAGCTATAGGTCGCACGCACCCAACTAGTGGTACTAGACATACGACTAATTTTTCCCTCAAAAAAAAGAGGCACGAGTGCTCAGTACTCCTATTCTATAAACACGAGTCCCATCTGACAACAGCGTCCGTGCTACAGCTAGCCCTCCTCCCTCGTTTCTCTCTTCTAACTCTAAACTCGGCCGACGCCCGGTGGGTGGGGTGGGTTTGCTCAACTGCGGCCCCACCTCACAGTGAAAACATTACGACTGGAATAAAAAATGCCATATACTCCCTCCGTTCATAAATATAAGCCTTTTTAGATACTACTTCAAATGGAATACAACATACAGATGTATGAAGACATAGTTTAGAGTGTAGATTCACTCATTTTGCTCCGTATGTAGTAGTCACTTGCTGGAATCTTTAGAAAGACTTATATTTGGGAACGGAGGGAGTACTATACTAATAAAACATTAAGGCCACGAGGCGATGCAGTGCTGGTTACAAGAGGCAAGAAGAAGAGATGCATCCATCGACGACGTCCACCTCCTCGACTCAGGGCGCCGGCCCACCGAACGGCGCCTAAGTAGCAGCGGCTTTCGTGGCCAGGTCGACGTGCTTCTGAACAATGGCGTCCAAAGATTCCAGCCGCTGGAAGAAGGCCAACGTCTTTCTGTCCTCGCTTGCCTTGTAGTGGCCTATGTAGACGATTTCCTCGTAGACGTGGATGTGCAGGTCGACGGTTTCTTGCATGGCGAGGCGCTGCGCGGCGAGCGCGGCCTCGAGGTGCACATTCTTCGTCGCGACCTCCGGCACCTGCAGGGCCACCAGGGCTTGAAAGAGTTCGTCACCATGTAGGCCGATGAGGGTGGCAGGCAATGAGGAGCCTGGGCGCGCGGGCTGGAGCAGTACGGCAAGGTCGTCCGCGCGCTTCTTGACGGCGGTGAACTTGCGGATGGAGTTGACCATCATGTCGTCCATGCGAGAGGCGAAGCCGGCGTCGGCGAGGGCTACGATGCCTGCGGTCGCCAGCACCGTCTGGAAACGCTGCACGGTGCGGGGCCGCAGGCCGGCGCCTTGGATGATTTGGCACAGCCGACTGCCGCTCGCGTCCATCGCCTCCATAGGTGCTTGTGGCTTCTGGTCACTTGGTCTTGGATTGGAGTGAGCAGTGTTGCGCAGAGACTTGGGAGTAGATGGATTGGAGTGGTGGGGCGCCTTTATTATATGAGAGTCCAAACTCTGTTGCATTCACATCGTGCTGGCTCTAGTCTGCTTCTCCAATTAATTCCCTCTGCATGTAATTGAGGATGCATCATTGACCGTTCAACGTCTCGGGAACCGCTACCCTCTTCCTCCTTGGCATTCAAGCACCTATGGACCCGTCGACGACGAGGTGCCTATGGTGACTTCGTAAATTTCAAGATGATAGTGCCGTGCGTGTGTGCGTTCATAGGGGTGAGTGTATGCGCGTGTATATGAGCGCTTGCGTCTGTACTGTGTCAAAAAAACGTAAATGCGTGTCAAAAAGAGACTAGTCAGTATACTCAATATTGTGCACCTCGGAGAGGAAAACGATAGAACTAGTACGTATTTATTTACGGTGCAGATTCACTCATTTTGCTCCATATGTACTCCGTCTCGGTGTAGTCTAGTCACTTGTTGAAATCTCTAGAAGGGCAAATACTCCTTTCTGGTTTACAGGGCTATACTAGCAAGTAGTTGTACGTACTAGTACAATAGTGGGCTCACATAGCAATTTTGTCTCATGCAAGAGCCTGGCTATATGCGTGCTCCAATGTTCGCAACTGCAACGTTCGGTTTGCGCTTGGCTCTTCGCCTCTTCGAGAAGACGAACAATGATGTTACTACTACTGCTTCTACAGTGTCGAATCCACTGCTGCATGTCCGTCCACCGCGAGCGGGACGGATAGCTTGTTGTAGAAGTACTACTACTAAGCAAAAGCCTGTCCTCGTTTGCGAGCAACCGCGCGCATGGGCGAGGGAGAAGGCGTGTAGTAAAATCAAGCTTCTCCTCGTTCTACGAGTTGACGCGACACATCATAGCACTGGCCCCACATGCTTGCCTCTAAACTTGGCTGAAAGACCCGCAGTGTACAATATATTTGCTGCAACCTCTAACATTTACCCACCACAAATTAAAATATATGTGGCCGTATGCATCGTTCTGATGCAGAGGCCGGGGAGTCCCCCCTTTTCGAAAAAAAACAAATTAAAATATATATTCCTGTCTTGACCAGATGAGCGTGCAAACTACAATCACCAGGGTGACAGGTAGGGCCAGAAGACTATTTTAATTTAAAAAAAACTTCGAGACGGCCACATAGCATGGAGCCGACCCCAACGATTTTAAGCTTACAGGCACGGTACACGCTATCTAGACTACTCTACACATGAAACTGCCACACGAGCGTCCGGGCTGCGCTTGGCTCTTTGCCTCTTCGGGAAGTCAAACAATGATGGTGTACTACTGCACTGGAGGAGTACTACAGTACGCTTCTGGCCATCTGGCACCGACTGAACTGCTGCATGTCCACCGCGTGCGGGAGGGAGAGCGTGTAGCGAAAGCTTCTCCTAGTCTTGCCAGCCACCACGCTCATGGGCGAGGGAGGGATGCTCCTGTCTTTGCGTGTATGACAGGTGGGCCCGACAGGTGTGTGGCCAACCTGTCATACAGCCAAAGGCAGGTGCAGTTAAGTCCGCGAGGGAGAGGATAATCAAACTTCTCATTGATGTATGAGTTGACGCGACACATCAAAGCACTGAACTCGATATATTTCAATAATTTGCGTTTACCGATGCATTAATTACAATGCATGCATGCCGTGACTCTTCTTTTGATAGTACTTGCATGTGTTGATTTAATGCACCTTGAAGGATGGTTGTGCACGAGGAGGGTGAGATCATGCAGACCGAACAGGAACAGGACCCGACGATGGATCTCTCTAAGGTCTCGATGGACCTCACCGTGCTCCACTGCCCCTTGTGCCTCCGCCCCTTGACGCCTCCAGTGTATGAGGTTAGAATACACCTCGTCCGTTCAGCTGATTGAGCAAGGTGCAATTTTCTTGATTGATGTGCTGTTGGATTGATTTCTGCAGTGCAAGGGAGGGCACCTGGCCTGCGCGGACTACCACGTCGAGCGCCCCGGGAACCAGCGGCAGTGCCAGAAGTGCGAGCACGGCGGTGGCTTCGATGTGCGGAACATGGCGGTGGACTCCGTCCTTTCGTCGGTGAGGGTGGAGTTCCCGCACAAAGGTTGTGGGCTCTACGTCACTTACCACAAGCTCGCCGATCACCAGAGCATGTGTCCGCTCACGCCCTGCAAATGCCCCGTGCCCGTCTACGGCTACGAAGGCCCGCAGCCGGCGCTCTACCACCACATCAGCACCGCACATCCCATGCCCATGCATAGGATCTAGTACGGCAAGGTGCTCCAGCTGCAAGTGCCATAGTCGGAGCCACCGCTCTTGCTGTTCGCGGAGGAGGATCGCCGCGCATTTTCTTGGTCGGCAGCATGCTCGACATCGGCATGCCTATCGCCGTGTCGGTCGTCTGCATCAGATCGGGGGCGTCCCCACTGCCGCACTACTTGGCCAAGCTGTGGGTGAACGACCCGCCGGAGGAGCCCAAAGGCACGACCGACGCTGTCAAGGTGGAAATGGAGGTGACAAGCAGCAAGGATCCCGGCGATGTCGACGTGTAGGAGCTGACCTTGTTGACAGTTCCGCCCAAGCTGCTGGCCGGGGCTAAGCTTGTGTCCCTCCACATTCAGATTGACAAGCTCACGTCCTAAATGTTTCGACAGTGCCTTCTGTTTATCTTAGTAATATGCTAATATAGGGATTACCTTGGTCTACTTTAGCTTAAGAAATGGTGGGTTTTGGTGGCGCTGCAGCAATTACTTCGGCATCAGATCAATAATTTCCAACAGTCGAACAGATATTTTGTGTCTGTTGGATATAAAGTTCCTTTGGGTAAGAAGTACTACTTGTCATCAAAATGGATAAAAGGAGATGTATGTAGACGTATTTTAGTTCTAGACACGTCCCTTTTTATCCATTTTGATGACAAGCACTCCCTCCGTTCCACAATACATGCCTTCCATTTGTCAAAATATAGATGTATCTAGACATGTTTTAGTATATAGGTACATCCATGATAGAGCCAATCGGATGGTTGAGAACACTACAATTCGTAGCTACAGATGCGTGTGTGACTCCCAGATGCAGAGGCCGGGGGTCATCATCCTCCTTTTCGAGAAAAACAGACGCGTGTGTGAGAGGACGAGTGCGTGCGTGCACCTCTTCTCTTCCTGTATAACGTACTACTAAACTCAGAGTACAAGTTTTTGTGGGTGGCAGGATGGTGCGTGCGAGAAGTCCCGAGAGATAGGTTTAATGCGTCTGAAAAAAGGACTAGCCTAGAGCTCGCCACGCGGCTATTCCTGTCGAACGCCCCATTAACCGTAAGATATGTATACGACGGTGCCAGTTATTGCACGTACACAGCAGTACTCCCTCCTTTCCGGTTTATGGTGAGTGGTGGAATATTTTTTGTAGTTTGCAAAAGCACCTAATTAATGCTCTTGTTTTTCTCAAAAAATTATGTTTATCAATGCATTAATTGCAATGCATGCATGCATAAAGTACATGCATTGGTCAATTTTCTCTTAATACTTGCATGCAATGATTTAATGCACCTTGGAATCTGAACATGTGTTGGGGAACAACCAAATTGAGCCTTATAAAATGGAAAAACTAAAATTTTGAGATAAGCCTTATAAAACCGGAAAGGAGGGAGTAGAAAAAGAAGTACTCCATCCGGGAATAGTGTCGCACTTCGAAACTAGAACCGTCAATAAATTTTGAGCTTGCGTCTCGTCACATTCCAAATTACTCCACGCTATATTGAATTGCAAACCTGTTCACACCGATCACAACCTAAATGGTTTCCCACTTAGGAGCGTATTAGTACCACGCTAGTATATTGAATTCCAAACCTGTTCACACCGATCACAACCTAAACGGTTTCCCACTTAGGAGCGTATTAGTACTCGGTTATAAATACTAGTATGCCAAGATGACTGCCCATTCCTCCTCAACTCCTCATCCACAAAAACAAACAAGTAATTCAGCATCCTTCCCTTGCGTCTGCCATGGCCAGCGTGAGTTCTGGGTCGAGAGATTGCTACCAGGGAGAGGCGAGCATGGAAGCGGAAGCACGAGAGATGTCCCGCCTCGCTGCGAGAGCAGCGGACATGTCCCGCCGCATGGAAGTAGCAGCAGAGAGGTCCCGCCGCACCGCTGAAGCAGCACGGAGGTCCCGCCGCACCGTTGATGCAGCAGACTGGTCCGGCCACGCCGCAGAAGCAGCAGAGATGTCCCACCGCGCCACGAATGCAATAGAGATGTCCCGCTGCGCCGCAGCGGCCTGGGAAAATTTCTCGCGGGCAGGCAAGGACTATTACAGGCGCATGCATGCGATCGTCCATAGACGGATGGATCAGATCTCCGGCTTGGCGAGGTTGCAGGACGACTTGAAAGCCTTGTTTGAACAGGCTACCGGCGTCATCCGGCAACTAAGGGAGGGCAATGAGAGGCTCCGGGCCGAGCGCGACCTGCTGAGGGAGAAGATCGTCCGAAGTGCAGACCAGCAGGAGGAGACCAGTGCCTTGTTGAAGAGGACCGGCGTCATCGTCAAGAAACTTATGGACGAGAATGACATGCTCCGCAACGAGCGCCAAAGGCTGGTGGAGGAATCCGTGGATGTTCTCAAGCAGCGTCTTGAGGACACGAAAGAGCTCATCGCCGCTCGCCGCGGAGACTAGTTCCCACGGCCTGCAGCAATGCCTCAAGAAAGTAGAGATCAGCGAGCCAGATCCTTGTCTTCCTTCTTCTTTTGCCCTTGTATATTTGGGGCGTAGCCGCATGTGGCTTTTTTAATTATATTTCTAATTATGTAAGGCAATTAATCGTCCTTATCTTTCTGTGGTAGATCAATGTTGCAAGGCTGGAATTATTAAAACTCTTGCTGTGGCGACCCTGGCATTGCTGTTCTTCTAGTTGCTGCTAGGCTTCCTTCAGTTTCCTGGTTTCTTTTGATGTAATAATCGGTTTAGGATGTCGATTGAGTTGTCGGTTGTGAAATGTTGGGTTCTAGCGCGGATGTTTGGCCTTTGTTGGCCTCTTGGGATGTTGCGATTTCAATCTGGTACTTTTAGTCCTTCATGTTAGGCTGGAGTTGTGCTGAACTTCTTGTGAATTGTGGTGGTTTTCAGTAATGAAAATCGGAAGGGGCAAGCCCTTCTTTGATCAAAAAAAAATTGTCCTTATATATTCATCAGTCTTGCTATAAGTGGAAGTAGATGCTATATAGGTCCGTTGGATCTTACATCAAGATCCCTGCTGTCAAATTTTCTTTTTTCTCTCTTAAATCTCAGTCGAGTGAGACATAGCCACGCCATTAAACAGAGGCTCGGGAGCCATTAATGGAGACCTTGGGAGAGAGGTGGACGGCAGATGGAGGTCAAAGGGCTCTCCTCTAGATAAGCACGCGCAGGGGTATGATCGCACGCCTCTCGTACTCAAATAGCTACCCTGCACGGCGCCTCCTAGCTAATAAAAAATGGGGACGCGTGGCGGCACGTAAATGGTACTAGTAAGTAGAACGCCCACGGTTTCAATAATACTTGTGTTTCCGATTGTAACGTGACAGCACTTGTTCCAAAATGACTTTGTTGATTGTTAATGTGTGCACCTTCGCAAATCGGACTGCAAATTTACCACAGCATGTTGGTGCCATGTCATGGCACCAAGCCAAGTTTCATTATTTTCATGCTTGTTTTGGATTTACAGGAATTAAAAAACTAAGTTTCTCAATGTTTCCAACCCAGCCACGACGCCCAGAATTTTGAATTTCATTCCCATTTCTTGCATGGAACCTAGAAATTTACCTGAGGACACACATGTGATTTTTCAACCAACTTTGTTGCACTGGAACATGTGCTTGTATTTCAAATTTGAATTATGCACACAAAGGTGACACGTTCCCTCCCAGAACCACGAGCCTTCTTGAGAGAAGCTCCGATTTGCAAGAAGCTTATACCAAAATTTGTTCCTATTCGGCCAATTTTTTTACCACGGCATGGTACTACCATGACATGACACCATGCCAAGTTTCATGATTTTAAAACCAAGTTTCTCAATGTTCTTGACTGAGCCACAATGCCCAGATGTTTGAATCTTATTCTCATTTTTTGCATGGGAGTAGAAATTCACCCGAGGACACAAATGCGATTTTCAACCAACTTTGGTGCACGGGAGCACGTGCTTGTAGTTCAAATTTGAATTATGCACATTAAATGACCAAAAACTTAATTAATGTGTAAATAAGGCCAAACGAAGCCGGAATAATTCCAAAATTTAACAGGGCACTCATGTAGTTCTATGTTGCCTTTGTAAATAAACTCAAGGGGGACAACGTATATCGTTTCTCACTCAAAGGTGACATGTTCCCTCTCAGAACCACGAGCCTTCTTGAGAGAAGCTTCGGTTTGCAAGAAGCTTATATCAAAATTTGTTCCTATTCGGACATTTTTTTACCACAACATGGTAGTACCATGACATGACATCCATGCCAAGTTTCATGATTTTCAGACGTGTTTTGGATTTACAAGAATTTTAAAACCAAGTTTCTCAATGTTCTCGGCCGAGCCACGATGCCCAGATGTTTTAATTTTATTCTCATTTCTTGCATGGGACCTAGAAATTCACCCGAGGACACAAATGTGATTTTTCAACCAACTTTGGCACGAGAGCATGTGCTTCTAGTTCAAATTTGACTTATGCACATTAAATGACCAGAAACTCAATTAATGTATAAAAACGACAAACAAACCCAGAATAATTCCAAAATTTAACATGGCACTAATGTAGTTCTATGTTGCCTTTGTTAAGAAACTCAAGGGCGGGGGGGCACATTCCCTCTTAGAACCACGAGCTTCCAAATCGGCCCAATTTTTTACCACAACATGTTAGTGCCATGACATGACACCATGCCAAGTTTCATTACATGAATTTAAAATCTAAGTTTCTCGATGTTCTCGGTAGAGTCATGATGCCCAGATGTTTGAATTTCATTCTCGTTTCTTCCATGGGACCTAGAAATTCAACCAAGGACACACATGTGATTTTTCAACCCACTTTGGTGCACCGGAGCATGTGCATGCAATTCATATTTAGATTATGCACATTAAAAGTCCAGAAACTCAATTAATGTATAAAAAGGCCAAATGAACCCGAAATAATTCCAAAATTTAACAAGGCACTCATATAGTTCTATGTTGCCTCTGTAAATAAAATCAGGGGGGAGGCAGCGTATATCGTTTCGCACACAAAGGTGACATGTTCCCTCTCGGAACCACGAGGCTTGTTGAGAGAATCTCTGGTTTTGCAAGAGGCTTATACCAAAACTTGTCCCAATTCAACCAAAAATTATACGTATGAAAACAAGGTTTAGATTATCCCGAACATCTCGCTACCTAGACCAATAATGTACTATGATTTGAATTCAACATAAAATGGATACAGATATTTGAATTGGAGAGCGTATGGTACATGTAGTTCATAGCGAAATATGATTACTGCTATATGCATGTCTTTTTGTTATCAAGATAATATTTAAATTATTGTATAACTTGACAACAATCGTATTCAAATAAGGAAAATTAATTCAAATTTAGTCCATATGGTAGACGACAATATATATGTTCACATGGTGGAGTAAAATGTTCATATATGATGGAAGATCAAAATGTATGACTACATCAATTATAAACCGCAAGGTCACCTAATGATATATTCGAATTCAACATAATGTGGATTCAAAAATTGAAATTCAAGATCATGGCATCTGTAATCATATAAAAAGGGACATTACTCTTTCTTTGGTGGGAATTGATTTGTTTTTTGTTGTTGTTAAGGGAAGTGCAAATCGATTTGGTACTGTGCAGGGTAATCATGTTCTCCCGATTTTTTTTTACATTTTTCTTGTAGTTTTCTCAATGGCATCTATAGCAATATAGTAAAAGGGGACATGACTCTCTTGTGTCTTGTATGATTGTTTTTACACGTTAAGTTTGTTTTGCCGAACAAGGAATCCACACCTTGTTATCCCGAAATTTTCAAGCTCGAGTATCTTTTGTCTCATTTGCTTTGAAACTCCCGCTTCTTCAACCCGCTCCGCGCCTTGTTATCCCGAAATTTGGACGAACGCGAGAACTCCCTCCTCATCCGAAATCACTCCCGCAGCCCAGACACGCGAAATCCCCCTTCTACCCCTCAGCCGAAAATGAAGCTCCACGTCGCGGTGTCAAACCCGGTGGGGGTACGCTGGTAACTTACCCTACATTTTGGACAAGCGCATCCCTAAGCTTGGCTCCCCCTCCCCCTTCGCCCCCCCTCCCCCCCACACCTAGGCCGCCAAAACCCGCGAAACCCCATGCTCCTCCGTCAGCCTCCCGACCGCCGCCCAGCCGGAGACTCTTCCCCGACTACGTCGTCCACCACAACAGCTTGCCGTCCCTCATCCACTGCACCGGATGAGGATCCGTTGTCGATCTCGTCGTCCCGCCGGATCAGCCGCCCCGTCATCCACCTCCAAGGAGCTGCCCCGACGTTCTCCTCGTCTATCGCGCCACCTCAATCCCCACAGCGTCGTCTTGACCTGCCCCACCGGAACCGCAGTACCCTCACCAATTCCTCTGATGAAGCCGAGGCCAACTCGGTGCTACCAAGGAGGTTCTACACTCACCGCTGCATTTTATCTTTTATTCGATCTCACGGGGCTGCCGGTGCTCGGTACCGAGCAGACATGGCGTCTCCATCGACGGTGCCATCGCCGGCCACATCATCCACGGCGTCTCTCCCCCATGTCGTCGCTTCCTCAGCGGCGACTTCCACAACGGCACTAGTTGCAGCTGCTCCGGCTCTCGCTCGCACTGCGGCTCTGTTCTTGCTGTCGGTCGCGCTGCTGCACTGCTCTTGCTTTCATTCGTGTTGCCGCTCTGCTCTTGCTCTCGCTTGTGCTACTGCTGCTACTACACGACCTCCGGCAGCTACAGGAGTTGCTGCTTTAGCACTCGCTCGCGGTGCTACTGCACGACTTGCTCTCTGCTAGTGTGTTCCCTGCTCGAGCGTCTGCTGATTTAGATAACTGCTTCTCTGCTACTAGTGCTCGAACGCCCTAAACATCTATTGCAATGCTCTGTTACTAGTTCAATCAGTTTCGACAGTAAAATTCAGTTTTAACTGTGAAGTTCATTTTCTTCAGTTAAGTTCAGAGTGAACAGTACTTACAGCATCTGTCAGAGCGGCCGTGGCGCGGCTGATGCGTTTTACATCTAGCACTTTTTGGTGATGTATTTTACATCATCTATTGCAGATGATATTAGGGTCCCACTTCAGATTAAAGTTTTCTGTCTTGTCATGCATCAGCCTCGTTGTCGTACACCTTAACGGAGCTGATCCAACGACAGAACCGTCCATTACAGCAGAGCAGTACCCTCGGCGTTGTTTCCAGAGGCCTCGGATCTTCTTCCCGGCCTCCGACAGTCACACCAGCATCATGACCATCCTCCACGTCCAAATCAATGATGCTGAGGTCCACAAGGCTATGCCAAAGAGGTTTTACACTCGTCGCATCACTTTGTTTCTCCATTCCTCTGTTCTTCCAATTCATGTGAGCCAAACACCCAGGTTGACTGGAAATCCTATGTTTCCAAATGCTCTGTTTTGCACGTGCATTCCTATCCTATTCCTGTGTTTTTCCTGTCCCTGCGTTTATAGAATCCTCCAATTCTAAGGAGCCCTTACAGATTTACTTCATTTTCAGATTGGCGTGAAAGAAAACTTTGTGTGTTATGTCCTGCTCCTGCCGTACCGTCATCCTCCCCACCTGAGGTGCACCATCGACAGAAGCATTCACTGTAGGAGAGATCCCCCCTGTAGACTTTCTTTCGCCGCCTCAGATCATCTTCCCCGTTGCACCGCCATGGAGCCAGGCATCATATATACGAATTATCTCATGCCATCTTTT
Organism: Triticum aestivum; assembly: GCF_018294505.1. Classification (NCBI taxonomy): domain Eukaryota; kingdom Viridiplantae; phylum Streptophyta; class Magnoliopsida; order Poales; family Poaceae; genus Triticum; species Triticum aestivum. The sequence continues at coordinate 441,438,973 of NC_057801.1, read as the reverse complement.
TTTTCATTACGTATTCCATTTGTCGACAATCTGTGTATATTGAACTACTCTTCATGTGTATCAGCCATTTGAGCCGGTTATGGAAAAATATGGAGTGAAAAAGGTCTTCAGAGCAGGCAATGGTACCTGTTGAAGCGTATATCTCGATGGTTACAGGGAGCTCCTCAGAGGAGGATTCAGAGACAGATGACCAGTCCTATATCCCACCTGAGGTGTATGCTCTAAGTTGCAATGTTTATATTTCTCATATGATGCATATGGTGTCTTGCATTGCTTAGTTTAGACATCATATGCACAATATTGAATTCTATCTGCTTAGTTTAGAGATCATACATGCGAGTGCTAGTTGCTTAGTATATGAGTCAATTAAGTCAATTATATCATGCCATCCTGTATAGTTAGACAACATGTATGTGAATTATTTCATCCCAACCTATTTTAGAAAGACATCATATAGTTTTGTCATGTCATCCTGTTTAGGTACTCATCATATGTTGAATTATGCCTTTATATCCTGTTAAGTTATCCATCATATATCTGAAACTGTGTCATGCTATCCTGTTTAGTTAGGCATCATATATGTGAAATTGTGTCATGCTGTCCTGTTTGGTTAGACAACATATATGTGAATTACCACATCTGTCTATCATACAATGTCTGTACGTTCAATTTCTTTTCTTGTTTATCAGCCATTTGAATTGGAGGGGGTGATGGCAGTATCTAAGGGAGCAAAAACCCGTTCTTCACAAAAGACAGTGCTACCCGTCGATGCAGATAGAACCATGGTTGTACTGGCCCACAAACTAGCCCCACCACACATAATCGAGACTCTTCCAGATTGCACACTTACACCGTTGGGCAGAGAACTAGCTACAACCCATCTAACCGCAACCCCAGCGGATAGTAACCCACTTATAGTTGAAAAAGCACCATGTCCACCACAGAGTACCCCCACACGACCTATTTGTAAAGCTACTGCAGTGCCCAAAGCACAAAGACCACCATAGCTAACCCAAACTCCATGTTTAAAGCAAAAGAGCAACTGTTCTCGGGTCAGATTCCGTAGCTATGGTCCATACTTCTTTGCTGTTGCATCACTGTATTTACTCATACCAACTACTTTCGAATTTGAAGGATCCAATTGAAACTCCAATGGTGCAACAGGTATGTTTTAAACCTATTTCTTTAACTGGATTGCTATTCTAACTTCTTGCTCTATGTTGATTTCAGTTTAAGTTGTATAAACAGTTATGTTCTCATGTGATGCACATTACAAGTGCTGCCAATGTTGTGTAGTTTCTCACACTTATATTCTGTCTATGCTGTTGTGTCTTAAAAATATATGAGTTGAACTGTGTCTCTATCTTGATTAGGGAACATAAACTAGAATGATATGGACAATACAGTGACCATAGTACATAGATATATGTTTGTTTCATGCTGTTATCCTGTCCACCTTACTACTGAACCGGTTTACCAAAATGAGTTTGGTATACTACAAGCTAAAGCTGTGATGTGTCTGCTTGTTTCTCTTGTAGTATGCAAACAGAATATTGGAGAAGAGCACCCCACTATGCAATGGTAGAGAAAGTAATGCAGATAAGGTTCAAGATAGTGAGACAACCCTGTTGGCCTCCAAGAAAGGTGATAAAAACGATCTTGTAGACAGTGAGAAAACCCCACAGTCCTGCGTTGATGTAGTGTTCGAGTTACTGGCCAGTACCACTGGCACAAGCTCTTCGAACTCACTGCCTGGATCACTTCGGCTTCTTCAGTCTCAGCTACAAGCTGAAAGGCATCAGTCAGCTGTGCTACGGAAAGAAGCCAAAGGACTGAGGAAGTCCCTGCAGAATTTAGATGCATACTTTCTTGTGCAACAACAAGCGCTGGAGGATTTAAGCGCCAAACACGAGAAAGTTAATAAGCTTGCTAAGCATCTTGCCAGCATTATGGGTACCTAGGATATTGTTTCTTGAACTCTTATGAAGTGGTTTCAGTTCTGGACTTGTTTTGCTGCGGCGTTTATATGCTGTTGTGTTCCCTATATTTGCACTGGTGGTGAACTTTGATGCCTAGTGGATGTAATATGTGTAATAGCCGTGATAGCCTAGCATAAGTTGCTTGCTTATTTATTTCCTTGTTGTATTGTTTATTTGTTTGCTTGTAGTCAGTGCAGTTCTTTTTCCGCGGTTTGCTAGTGGCTGCAATAACCTATTTTTTAAAACTAGGCCACAATAACCATGGACTAATATTTACTGTAGTGACACTGGGCCACCTACGGGCTGTAGAAACAGTGGGTCTTCTACGGGCCGTAGAAATAGTAGGCCTTCTATGGGCCGTAGAAACATTGGGCCTTCTACGGGCCATAGAAACAATGGGCCTTCTACGGGCCGTATCATCAATGGGCATTATACGGGCCGTATGATCGATTAGCCAAACATGGGCAATAACAGGCTGCATTATGGCCGTAAACGGGCTAGAGTTGGAATCGTCCATTCATAGGCCGACCACAACGGGCCATCGTTAATAGGTTGTATTTGATGACGCTATGAAAACGGCCCAATGTGTTAACGGACCACAAACGGGCCAACTGTAACCACGGGCTGAATTTGGCCCACAAGCAGAAAATGACAGTAATGGGTCGTAAGTAAACGAATGCTCGAAATGAGCCCAAGAATAAATGGGCTCTGAGAAGGCTGAAAGATAACATGGGCTGGAAACGGCCCAACTGAATAACGGGCCATTAATGGGTATAAAGTGATACACTGTTAATTACGGGCCAGTTTCACCACGGGCCGTTAATGGGTCTAAAGTGATACACTGTTCATTGCGGGCTAGTTTCACCACAGGCCGTTAATAGGCCAAGAGTTACATAGGGCCTCATATGGGTCGAAAGACGTCATGGGCCATACATGGGGCAGAAGTGAAAACAGGCTAGAATCATATTGGATGGCCCAGATGACGCTAGTGGGCCTAATTCGGGTAGGGCGTAACGGGCCTTGGGTTAGCGGGCTGTAAATGGGCTATATGCGAATAGGCCATTAACAGGCTTTCAATGGGCCGGCCCGTCACCTTTTGACCAAGTCAAACGGGCCGGCCTTTTCACAGGAATGGGCCTCTGTTGGGCCGTGCCACGTCTCAATGTATCATAGGCGCCTTCTGTCCAATGAGTGGATGACATCTGTCCCAACAATGAGCCGACACGTGTTTCCTCCAGCCAATGACGATTTTACACGTGGAAAATCCCCATTGGTCGGGGCTGTTAACGGGTTATCGGATCCAAAACCCGACCCGATAGCTTAACGGCGTTCCGTTACGGTGGATGCCACGTGTCGGTCACCCTTGACGAAAGCACTTCTGTGACGCGCGATTTATCATCATGGAAGTGGACACTTCCGTGATGATAATTTTGGTAATGTCATGGAACACTTCTACGACAGCACAGGTATGACTATCTTGATTCTGTCATAAATTTGTCATGGATGTACATGCATGACAAAAAATGCGACCTACTGTGACAAACACGTATCATCACGGAAGTGTATTTTTTGTAGTGACCTGGGGCGCCAAATGTGGGATATCGGGTTCTGGCAAAACCCTTAAGGTTCAAACTTTGGGTGGGCACAAAGATCTTCTCCCTACCAAAACACACCCACAACCTCGCCGCGATTCTAAGCTAGCACGATGAACAACACAAGAGACACGAGATTTATACTGGTTCGGGCCACCGTTGTGGTGTAATACCCTAATCCAGTGTGTGGTGTGGTGGATTGCCTCTCGGGCTGATGATGAACAGTACAGAGGAAGAACAGCCTCGCGAGGAGAGGTGTTCTTGTGGTGGTGTGGATGAGCTAGGCTCGGATCAGCCTTCTCTTGGCTCTAGATGAGATTCCGGATGCCTTCCTAATGTGATGGCTATCTCTATTTATAGAGGCCCTGGTCCTCTTCCCAAATATTGAGCGGGAAGGGAGCCAACAACGGCCATTTTGGAAGGGGACAGCTAGTACAAGCTATCCTGACTAAAGGTGGTCTTCGACTGCCAAAAGCACTGGTGATGACGCCATATCTTGGGCTCCACGGTGACCTCCATCCTGCCGCTCTGCTGGTCTTGGTCTCGTTGCACCAATATGGAAACCTTTGCCTGATGCCTCGGTACTCCGCGCCTGCGCTTGCCCCCTTTGCACCAAAGAGGAAACGAGGACACTGCGTAGGCTGGCGCCCGCCTAGCGCCCACCTGGTCTTGATCGGCATGGCTTGCGTCATGAGCACCTCGCGAGGCACCCCTTTCCTTGATCTCTCCGCCTCCTCTCGAGCCTGCCTGGTGAGGCCGCCCCTGAGGAGGCCTTGCATCGACCACCCCGTGAGGCTTGGCCCCTCGCGAGGGTCTTGAGTGTTTGTTGATGAAGACGGGTTGTACTGGGCCACCAGTTGAGCCATGCTGCAGACCGCAGGCAGGCAAGTTTGGGGACCCCTGTTCCCAGAACGCTGACAAATCCATTGGGCTATGACTATAAATGTCACAAACATCCCTAGAGTTCATAGTAAAATAACACCTTAAGACATGAATCAACCAAAACCCTAATGTCACCTAGATACTCCAATGTCACTACAAGTATCCGTGGGTATGATTATACGATATGCATCACACAATCTCAGATTCATCTATTCAACTAACACAAAGAACTTCAAAGAGTGCCCCAAAGTTTCTTCCGGAGAGCCAAGATGAAAATGTGCGCCAACCCCTATGCATAGAGTCCTAAGGTCATGGAACCCGCAAGTTGATCACCAACACATACATCAAGTGAATCAATAGAATACCCCATTGTCACGAGTATCCCACGCAAGACATACATCAAGTGTTCTCAAATCCTTAAAGACTCAATCCGATAAGATAACTTCAAAGGGAAAACTCAATCCATTACAAGAGATAGAGGGGAGAAACATCATAAGATCCAACTATAATAGCAAAGCTCACGATACATCAAGATCGTGCCAAATCAAGAACATGAGAGAGAGAGATCAAGCACATAGCTACTGGTACATACCCTCATCCCCGAGGGTGAACTACTCCCTCCTCGTCATGGAGAGCGCTGGGATGATGAAGATGGCCACCGGTGATGATTGGCCCCTCCGACAGGGTGCCGGAACAGGGTGCTGATTGTTTTTTGGTGGCTACAGAGGCTTGCGGCGGCAGAACTCCTGATCTAGGTTTCTTTTTGGGGGTTTCTGTACTTATAGGAATTTTTGGCGTCGGTCTCACGTCAGGGGGGGCAGTCTCCGAGTCATCCACGAGGCAGGGGCGGCACACCCGGGGGGGTAGGGCGTGCCCTCCACCCTCCTGGATAGATCAGGACTCTTCTGGCCCAACTATTTTACTCCGGGGGCTTCTTTTGGTCCAAAAAAATCATCAAAAATTGGCACGTCAATTGGACTCCGTTTGGTATTCCTTTTCTGTAAAACTCAAAAACAAGGAAAAATAGAAACTGGCAATGGGCTCTAGGTTAATAGGTTAGTCCCAAAAATCATATAAAATAGCATATAAATGCATACAAAACATCCAAGATGGATAATATAATAGCATGGAACAATAAAAAATTATAGATACGTTGGAGACGTATCAAGTAGCTAGGGTTCGTCTGCCGGTTCAACATCACCTATTTTTCACTATTATAGAGGAAATGCCACTCGAAAAGTTGTCCTGGTTTATGCCTCGGTGGAGGTATACATGTTGTTTCAACAAAAATACATGGTGGTTGTGCGGTCATTGTCTATATGATCCTATGGTTGCTGCTAATCTAATACTATCAGTGGTTAAATGAAGAAATGCTTTTTTTCTCAGGTATGCTGGTTTAGTTCCCATCAAGATAATCATGATGCTTATGTTTGTTGGTGTACTTTTCATTAATTCTTATTGACAATTAAGATGTCGCTGTTCCACTGCCAAAACAAAGTAATAACACTATATCCCTTTTTTTTATTTTTGCAAACAGCGATGCGTATCTCCATACCCGGGCATGTCTTCCTCAATTTTTGTGGAATTGCACAAAATTGGATGGCCATTGTTGTTCCGCCTCACTGTCCTCTGCAAACGTGGTTCTTCCTTCCGCGAGCTTGATTACTGAGAAGAAACAGACCACAGTGAGGATTTGTCGAACTTCATTGGTGCCTCACCCAAACTTGATGCCAAATGGATTATGCATCACCACGATGACCTATCGATGCTCATGGTTGTGCCTCATGGTTGCATCGGCTAGTGAAGCTGATTGATTTTCAATGAAAAGCAAGCTGTCTTCCATCAGTGCTCTTTGCTTGTTACCCACAAAGATGATATCCTTCATTAGCTCACCTTGGTTGCGTTGGAGACGTAGTCATCTTTCACGTTGATGCAACTTTATCACACAATTGGCTATGAACCAAATGTTTCCTCGAAGAAGGATCGACATTGGTACTAAGAGCATAAGATTTGTATTGATTTCTAAGCCTTCTCACCACTTTGTCTTCAGCTCCCCTATAATTTTATTGTCCAACTATTAACTAAATATGTGGTCAGACTTTGATTAACAAATGGTGTGGACTAAAAACCCGGATGGATGTAGTAGCCCTCCATTTTATTTACTCTCCATATTAGATTTGACTGAAGTCAAACTTTGTAAAATTTGACCAAGTTTTGGCCGAACACAACAAACCATAATTATTGAGAGAGGGCAAACTGTACATACTCTCAAACATTTCCAATAATTAAAATTAAAATTCTTTATTTGTACACAGTCTCACACGTTTCTGATAATTTGGCGCATGTGTGGTTGTTCACTTAACGGAGGGTAGTGTACCGCACGTGAAGGACAGGAAGTGCGACCAGGACACGTGGATCGTTAGTTCATCGTAAGTAGTTTTCTTCACTGGTACGTTAAATAAAGATTTCATTTTGTACTTACACAATTTAAACCGATTGTTATGGAGAGAAAAAGAAAACCACTCCACTATATATTAGTAGTATACACGAGTACTATATAAGTACTCCCTCCGTTCCTAAATGTAAGTCTTTTTGGAGATTCCACTACAAACTACATATTGATGTATATGGACATATTTTAGAGTGTAGATTCACTCATTTTGCTCTGTATGTAGTCCATTAGTGGAATCTCTAGAAAGACTTATATATAGGAACAGAGGGGAGTACGAATATATAAGCTGGAGCCTCAGCGCTTGTTCGCTAGGGTTTGCACTCTCCACACTCTCGCCGCACTACATATATATATACACATGCTGGAGGCTCAGCATTCCTTTGCTCGGGTTTGCTATATTCACAGTCTCTCACCCTCTTCACCTGATCTAAACAAGACTGTGTTGGCCTCTGTCTCTCTCGCCCCCCTCACAGCTGGTGAAGGAGCCATCCGGGTCCCGTCGCACCGGGAAGGGGAGGAGGTGCAAAGTTCACTCTATCGCCTTCGGCAAGGGAGGCAATCCACTACTGGCTGCGCTATTCTGTTTCACTCAACGCCTATGCGGGAGGGCCACCAACCCCTTCTTCCTCGCTACCGTACGTAGTGTGGGCAGATCCGACCTCCCGCCGCATGCCTAGCCACATCCCGATGACCCTAACGTATAACTTTCCTTGAAACCATTATTGCTCTAGCTGCATGTGGATCTTTTTCGATTCTGTAGTCGGATGTAGGTCTTGGTTCAAAGAGGACAGAAGGGTGCGGTGGGGTGGAGCATGAATATAGGACATGGTTCAATGAAGAAAGTGTCGGGGTTCAAGAATGACACCTATGGGATCACAGGGAATCCCTACTACGGTTGCCGGGGCGCGTGGCTGTGTAAAGCACGGGTTTAGAAGATTAACATGGGGGAATTTTTTCCAGGTTCGGGCCGCAAGCGATGCGTAATACCCTAGTCCTGCTTTGGAATATATTTGGTGTTCTTGAGATCTTGAACTAGCTGCGGTGCATGCCTAGCCCAAAAATTCCGAATCCTTCCTCAGTATGCCTCGGGCCTCCTTTTATATGTCAAAGGGGCTGCCACGGCGGCACACAGGAGGTGGAAAGTGTCTACAGTGTAAAAGTTTATCTCCTGACATCATAGGACAAAACACATTTAATGCAATGCCGACGTGTCCTCTTGCTTTATCGGGGACGGCAAGGAAGCTCGTCTCGTCCGACGCCGCCTCACCTCGCTTCGACACGTGTCCAAGCTGACGAAGCATGCAGCGCCATGCTGGCTGGCTGGCTGCTGCGTTGGTGCGGTGGCAGGGTCTTCATGAAGATCTGCATGCCACCACACAGGTGCTTGCCTGGTTTGGTCTAGAAGCTGCATGCTGCCACGTAGGTGCGTGCCTAGTTGGCAGGCTGGCTGCTGCGTCGGAACGGCCATGGGGCAGCGAAGCTATGGTAAGTGTGGGCCTGGTTGTGGCCCCGCAGATGTCCCCGACAAGGGTCTTGCCGGGGTCTTGTGAGCGTCCCCGGCAAGGGTCTTGCTGGGGGCCTTCGTCTTCTGGTTCTTATCTGGTCTTGTAGGCCTTCAGTCTTCACAAAGATCTGCATGCCACCATGCATGCGCCTCCCGAGCCTTGGTTCCGATGTTTTCGATGGCGTCGGAACTCTCAGGCTCAAGGGTGACAGTCTTGCTGGTGTTGGGTAAGTTGCCCCAGCAAGGCCCTTGCCGGGGCAGCGTAGGTCATCCCCAGCAAGGCTCTTGCCAGGGGACACCCACCTTGCCCCTTCTCTCTTCGTGCCTCTGGTCTCAGCGCAGCTCTGATAGTCTTGTTCCTTGCTTCCTCTGCCCCGCCAAGCGTGGCCGTAGGTATGGTTACAACTGCTCGTGCACAAGTAAAGGGGTACAGAAGGACCCTACTTTTGTACACCGACAGGAGCCCCCAGGCCTGGGCCACACATAAGTGCAGAGTGTTCACTACAAAAAAATACACTTCCGTGATGATACATGTTTGTCACAGTAGGTCACATTTTCTGTCATGCACGTACATCCATGACAAATTTATGACAGAATCAAGATAGTCATACCTGTGCTATCATAGAAGTGTTCCATGACATTACCAAATTTATCATCACGGAAGTGTCCACTTCCATGATGATAAATCGCGCGTCACAGAAGTGCTTTCGTCAAAGGTGACCGACACGTAGCATCCACTGTAACGGAACGCCGTTAAGCTATCGGGTCCGGTTTTGGATCCGATAACCCGTTAACAACCCCGACCAATGGGGATTTTCCACGTGTAAAATCATCATTGGCTGGAGGAATGTCGGCTCACCGTTGGGACAGATATCATCCACTCATTGGACCCAAAGCGCCTATGATACGTCGACACGTGGCATGGCCCAACAGAGGCCCATTCCTGTGGAAAGGCCAGCCCATTTGACTTGGTCAAAAGGTGGTGGGCCGGCCCACGGCAATCCTGTTAACGACATGTTCGCATATAGCCCATTTACAACCCGCTAACCCAGGGCCCGTTTACGGCCTATCCAAATTAGGCCCAGTAGCATCATCTGGGCCGTCCAATATAATTCCATCCCGTTTTAACTTCCGGCCCATGTATGGCCCATGACGTCTTTCGGCCCATATGAGGCCCTTAGTAACACTCGGCCCATTAACAGCCCATGGTAAAACTGGCCCATAATGAACAATGTATCACTTTATACCTATTAACGGCCCATTATTTTGTTGGCCGTTTCCAGCCCATGTTATCTTTCGGCCTTCTCAGGGCCGATTTATTCTTGGGCTCATTTCCAGCATTCGTTACTTACGGACCGTTACTGTCATTTTCTGCTTGTGGGCCAAATTCAGCCTGTGGTTACAGTCGGCCCATTTGTGGCCCGTTAATACGTTGAACCGTTTTCATAGCGTCATCAAATATGGCCGATTAACGACGGATCGTTATGGTCGGCCCATGAACAGACGATTTCAACTCTAGCCCATTTACGGCCATAATGTGGTCTGTTATTGGCCCATGTTTGGCCAACCGATCATACGGCCCGTAGAAAGCCCATTGTGTCTACAACCCGTATAAGGACCACTGTTTCTACGCCCCGTAGAAGGCCCATTGTTTCTACGGCCTATAGGAGGCCCATGTTAACTACAGTAAATATGTAGCCCAGGTTATTGTGGCCTAGTTTTAAAAAATAGGTTATTGCGGCCACTAGCAAGCCGCGGAAAAAAGAACTGCACTGACTATAAGAAAACAAATAAATAAGACAATAAGGAAATAAATAAGCAAGAAACTTATGCTAGGCTATCAGGGCTATTACACATATTACATCCACCGCGCATCAAAGTTCGCCACCAGTGCAAATATAGGGAACACCCTACACTATACAAAAATGGCTTGCTGTTTTCGTCAGCCGGTGGCTGCACGTTAAGAACAAATTTTGTATCGCACCAAAACAAATTACAACTATAAAACAAAAGTAAGGTTGGCACAAAAGTTAACAGTCTACTAGATAAATGCAGCACCAGAAGTTTGGAAGCTCAGTTCATTTGACCTGACTGTTACGTTTTCATGCTTTATTGTTCGATGGAGCACCATAACCTTCACTTCAGTTCTCCTAGGCTCCTGAACAACATAGCAAATGTCTGATAGTATGATTTCAAAACCATGCATATCTTGACAACATCGAATAATGTCTCTCGTTGTTTCACAAAGGGTCTCTGTTAGGGAATGGACTTGTGTCTGGAGCGCAGATACAACATTGTTTTGAGCTTGGATATCTTGATCATGAGGTAGTTTGGATGAGATTGCCTTAACAACCAACCCAGTATTATGCAGGAACGTCCTTTTGGTACTATTAGTGGACAGGTACTGACCCACCGCAGCAAGAGCTGACATTGCGGTTATAGTTGCCTCGCCACCTTCAGAAGGTGGCGGTTCCACCATTTTTTCCATAGCTCGCTGAAAAGTTGAGGTTTTACATTAGTAGTACCAGAACAGAAGATATTAAGGAGGCAGCAAAACCAAACAAAATAGCTTTGGTCTATATACAGAACTTATTCTGGTGAACCCATGTAAAATATTAGTTGTATTTTACTGCAAAGTACATAATAAAACCAGGTTCCAAACATATGACCATGTACCATCGCTAATGTATTGTCTATTTCTTCACATTGTATTGAGGGATAAGGATAAAGAGACGAACTTTATAATATGGTAAGCATAGTATGACATCATTCATATCACAAAACAACTGAGAACAGACAAACAGGCAATTGTAACGTTGTGTGGGCAACTCCAGCACGGAACTAGATTACAGGTCAAGATCAAAGGAACATCACTCCTCTCTTTTAAACCTTGTAAGGTGCAATGATACGCTAAGACAATTGTGCATAAAATTGAAAAGAGTAATAGACATTGGTTGCAAACCATGCAGTTCAAGGCACAAGTCAGATTAAGTAGTAGTTAAAAGGCATGATGATTAAGGACTTACAACAGCGGCTTTGACTGGTGTAGTCATGTCCTTCTTCTTGCTGGTGTGACAGTCCTTGAAGATTTCCACATCATATGGTTTAGGTACTTTTTGGTCCTTGCGGGCTTTCCTCTGCATTTGGAACAAGTTAATATAGATATGATAATATAGCTAATTACAAGAGCCTCGTAGTGTGCAATATTGCTACGAGATCCTGTCATCTGTTGGAATTTCACTTTCGTATGGTTGGCCTTGTTCTTTGAACAGTTCACCTACAAGAAGATAGATTTTTGTGGCACATGTGTAAATATGACTTCAACATGTGATCTGATCACATATATGTAATGTACCTGATACTTCGGATCAGACCAGTGTTTAACGAGGCCCCTCTAGTCTTCATCCGATATATTTTCCACTTGAGATGTTTGGGAAAGTTCACTATTAGCCTTGCCTTCAAAGTGAGTTTTCCTCAAGTTATACCGATACTGTCATAGAGCATACTTGAAAACATGGGTGCAAGCTTGTCTGGTTGCATCATCTTAGCTATCCAACTTGAACCTCATCTGTTGAAAATTATGGGAGTCTCATTATCAGCAACCTAGAAAGTATGGGACAGAGCAAGACGATATTACTAGTTTCAATACATAACCATACTTACAGATAAATGGTCGAGGAAGGTGTTGAACTCGGTTTTGTCTTTGTCATTCCTGTACTGAATCCATGTTGGGAGGATACGTACTTGACACCTAACGGCAACCGTTGCCTCTACTAACTTGGCTGACTCTGTAGCATCACATGTCCTTTTTAAACCCGCCTCAAAACGGATCTCCATTCTTCCTCCTCTAGATTTTGTTAACCTATCGAGCACTATCCCTGATGTTTGTTTCCTCTTGCACCTAGGTGCTAGTCTAACAACGAACATAGGAAGTGTTAGTGTACATCAAACTGTGAGACTACATATAAAGAAGCATGCAACTATAACTTGACTCCAGCAACTACCTTCTGTTGAAGCTCACAAGGTTCATCTGATCTTGCCAACTTGTCTTGTGTCAAGAGTGCTTGGGAAGTAGTATCAGGTGGCAAGGGAGCTTGGGAACGTGCTACAAGCCCAATTGATGCACGAGTAACTCATGTACCTGGTAGTACTGTGGAAGGTGTTGCAAGAACTGGGGCTGTCTCTGCTTGTTTGGTGGCAGCTACTTGTTTCTGTTTGGATTTTTCTGCAGCTCATGTAGCATGGGATACCCTGTTTGTAGAATTTTCCGCTGGACTTTGACCTTCTATTGCACCATCAGTACCAGCAGAATCTGCAGGATTCTTCCGGTTCCCATTCCCTACCATTCTGTGTTTCTTCCTCTTTCTCTGTGCCATGTTAAGTCAAGCCGACAAGAAAAACGAATAACAATTTAGTTCTTCAGAACAAATTGATGCGTGATACAGATGAACTGAACTTTGATGTTAGATAACCACATGATAGGAGGATGTAATATGTATGGAAAACAGGACGGAAGAGATAACCAGAACTATGATGTGTAAACTAAGCAGAAGACATTGCACTAAATTAGAAGCAATGCAATGGAAGGTAGACACCATATGTAAGATGCTACAAATATCGCTCTGCCAAGTTAACAGTGTCTCATCATAAATGGCATTTAAACAAATGTGAAGCAGTACAAGAAATAAATCATATGCAAGATGCAAACAACATCACACTACCAAGTTAGAGGTCTCTCGTCATTAGTGCCATTGCATATTCACAGCTTATGATGTGTAAATTAAGGAGAAGGCATTTCAACAAATTAGAAGCAATGAAAGCTAGACACCATATGAAAGATGCAATGAATATCACTCTACCAAGTTCAAACTATCTCGTCATAAGTGCCATTTCAACAAAGTAGTAGTACAAGCTAGAAAAGAATGCGAGATGTAACCTATATCACACTCCGAAGTCAAACGTGTCTTATGATAAGTGATTGTTGCAGGTTACACAACAGTAGTAATTTGATGTAAGAACATGGTGTGATAGACAGATATTGTATGTTCTAGAAACAGGAACACGTGTCTTATTCAAGTATAATGTGTAAAGTAAGCAGATGGAATTCAACAAAATTAGAAGCAATACAAGCTAGGCATCACATATAACATGCAACCACATATAACAGTGCCAAGTTAGAGGGAGCACCGGTGATGGTGCACTAGGGGAGACGTGCTCATCATAAACACAGCTACGTTGAGTGTCTATGCATGTGTTGTCTTGGAAATCATCTTGGGGGGTGGAGGAGTAGAAACTGTAGAGGCCCTTTGTTTGGAACGAGAACCTTTATCCACTGCCTTGCTAACTTCCTTCCGCTTTATTGATTTTGAATTGTCAAGTAAAACCGACAAGAAAAAGCAATAAAATTCTCTCTTCAGAACTCATTCATGCATGATACTGACAATCACTACTTTGATGTAAGACAAACACATGATACCAGAATGGAATATGTACGAAAATCAGGATGGCATGGCATGTTCACAACTGTTTGTTTAAACTAAGCAGAAACCATTCCAACAAATAAGAAGCAATGCAAGCTAGACACCACATGAAACATGCAACCAATATGACTCTGCCAAGTTAAAAGCATCCCATCATAAATGGAATTTCAACAAATTAGAAGCAGCGCATGCTATAAATCATATGAAAGATGCAACTAATATTGCACTGCATATAATAAAGGTGTCTCGCCATATTGATTGATGCGGGATACAAAAATCAATAGTTTTATGTAAGGACATGCTTAATAGACAGATGTACTATGTACTAAATACAGGAAGGCATGTCACATTAACAGGTATAATGTATAAGATAAGCAGAATAGCACATGCAGTTTAACCAGATTGGAAGAATTACAATCTAGACACCATATGCAACATGCAACCACATATCACGCTACCAAGTTAGAGCAAGCACCTGTGATGCTAGTGTAAGGGAAATGCGGTAATCAACTACAGAGCTATGTTCACTATTTTCATCTAGCCTTGCTGTTTCTTGAGAATCATGTCGGGAGGCTGACGCTGCATTCTTTAAATGAGGAGTAGTCCACTTGCCTGACTGCCTCATCATAAGTGATTGATGAGGGATACACAAGAACATTAGTTTGATGCAAGAACATGGTTAATACACAAATGTACTAGTATGTACCAAAAATAGAAAGGCATGTCATATTTGAAGGTATAATGTGTAAGCTAAGCAGATGCAATTTAACCAAATTGGAAGCAATACAAGCTAGACATCTGGCTGGAGTGGTGAGCATGATCATCTAGGACTTGAGTGCCTGGTGGGAGGTGGGCTGCTTTGCCACCATTGCGGCTTTTTTGTTGGCTTCCAGGTGATGCCTGTCTTTGCTGGGCTTGTCACTGGCTTAGCCAGTGCCCTGACTAGCTATTTGTCTTGTGGTGCTCACGGGATGGTGGTTCATGTAAAAAATATATTTCCTTATCTTAATAAAGACCGACTTCGGCCTTTCGAATACAAGCTAGACACCATATGGAACATGCAACCACATATGACACCGCGAAGTTAAAGCAAGCACCTGGGATGGTGGTTCATTTCGAGCGAGGTCATCAACTCTAGAGCTACGTTTACCGTCTCCATCTGCTGACACTGCACCCTTTATAGCGTTGTAACGTGTCGTGCTTACCTGCGTAGAAAGCTGGAGCAACTTCTCTCTTTTCTTTTCTGCTTCTCTCGAGTCAGACTCTGAAATACCCTTGCATAAAAACACAATAGTGAGAGTATGGGTGAAGTGTGTGCAGAACTAGTGCACTGTAAAAGTAGCAGATAGCAGGTGGCTGAAAAATAAATGACAGGAGACATATGATAGCTCTACAACATTGCATGGCAAACAAAATTACTACGTAGATTCTATTCGTTATGATTTTGTAATATATGAGCACAGGAAATGCAGGTACTCCTCTAGCACACCACCACATGTGGTCATATCAAGATAACAGTCGACTGAAAAATATAGGTCAGTCAATTTTTTTAATGAACCGTTCAATCTATAAGGAACAGGCAGATGGCCTTCGTCTACCTCCCCCCAGTCACTGTTGATGATCTTTCTCGAACCGCCAGCGACCACCGGCCCAGACCCCTGCCTCCGCGGCCCTGCCCTCCCCTCGACCTCACACCACCGCCATGCTTGGCAGCGCCCCTAGGCCATCCCTTTAATCCCGGCCGACCTCCAAATCGGGCACCAGTAGCTCTAGGCCCCACACGCCCCTAAGATAAACACTGAGGAGCTGCTTCCCCGGCGTAATAGGCGGACTAGCGCCTGTTATGCCAGGGAATGCTTTTGTTAATTGGGAATCAACTGACCAGGAATTGAAGTTCAGGGGGGCGACGGACCTCTAGCTAAGTTGAAATAGTATATGAGGAGAAACCTTGTGCATCGCGAGTTACTAGGAACATCTAGTATCAAGAAGAAGCGGAGTGTCTTCTGTGGGATGAATACCGTGCAAGCAGGCACATAAGATTTGCACGAATAAGGGAAGAGGAGTACCCTTATCGGTTGCCAGTGTGGTCTCCTCCATATGTCGCGGCGATCTTCTTTTTTGTCCCGGGAGAACCGATGTTTTGGAGAACCGTGGATCTTTGGACAAACCCATAGCCAAATTGTTGACTGTGTTGCCGTGGCCGTATATTGGCGAAGGGGAAGCAGGTCTGAGGTGGCAAAGGTCACCGTAGCAGGAACAGTTCCGGTGCGGTGGAGGGTGGCAAAGTTGGAGCGGCAGCGGTGAGGCGCAGGACGGCGTGGTTGAACTGGCTGGGGTACGGATGGCTCGGCCTCGGCTTCAACTACTAGCCGTGGAGGGTGTTGCGGTTGAGGTTGCGGTGGACAATGACTTCGGGGTATCGGCTTCGGCGTGATGGAGGAGGGCGGCGGTTGATGGGTGGCATGGGGTGGCGGATGGAGGACGCCGGGGTTTCGCGGCTGGTGGAGAGGTAGTTTTTGCACCCACGGAGTACGAATGGGGAATCAGACGGGTGGGGGGGAGGAGGGGAGAACCTACCCTGGTTTAGACCTTTGGACGTCGGGCCGGTAGGTTTCACGGGTCGGAGTTATTAGAGAAGTAATTTCCTTGTACTACCAAACATTGGTCTCACGCGGTTTCGGGCGAGTAGAGGCTCTTTTGGCGCTTCCTTCGAAATTTTGGAACACAAGCATTCATGTTTAGAGTACTCTTGAACTTTGAGGATTGACCTAAATAGACAACGTTAAATTTGACCTTGTGTGTTTGAAAACCTCATTAAATTATCCGCTTCTTTTTGAAATTTTGACACTTCAAAATCCTATAACTACGATTATTTTGGAATGGAGGAGCTTTGAATCTATTTTGTACACGACTACATATGCTATTATGTAAAAAATCAGAGCAAAGATTGGTGCCCCCATAATTTAGGTATGATTTACAAATGCCATGATATAAAATTCAAATAATTGAATGGACTTCATGTTGAATTCAAATGTATGCTAGTTCATAGATAGCTATTTATAATGTTCATTATGTAACTTTCGTATGTATAATGTGCTTTACACACACAACATGAACTATACTCATGTTTATATTCGATTGCTAAAGCGATGCATTGTCTGGAGTTCAAAATACTAACTATGTGGATCAATTGTGTTGAATAATAACATAGACATGCTCAAATTCGATAGA